>NC_021161.2:19217049-19220880 GCF_000331145.2 Cicer arietinum | reverse complement strand
TTCTGGGTGCGAGTCATTTTCCCGGCTTCAACATGCGGGTCGTTTTCTCGGCTTCTGGGTGCGAGTCGTTTTCCCGGCTACAACATGCGGGTCGTTTTCTCGGCTTCGGGTGCGAGTCGTTTTCCTGACTTCAAGATGCGAGTCGTTTTCTCGGCTTTAAATTTGAAAAATTTCATGAATGAATGATTATGCCGGTTTTTATTAATATTTTTATTGGACACGACCATTCAAATCATGGATGAAAGAAAGCACTTATACTTTTTTTTGAACGTGATATCTTTGATCTCCTTTTTTTTTGTCCTCTTTTATTTTCTTTTTCTTCCGTTCTTTCTTTTTTCTTTTTTTCTTTTTTGAAGAAGAATTAATATTGTGATGTGAAGTTGGATCTCATGTTGTTGTCTGCCTTGTACTGTAAACAACCTATACTATATCCGATTTTATTGCAATTCATTGTATCGAGGTATGAAATATGTTTTACTTTCCAATACATGATAATCATAAGATGCATTCAGGAAAAAGAGTTAAATTATAAAGGTAATAACAGTATATATGAATATATTTAAATAAAAAAAAGAATATACATAAGATAAAACAAAAGAAATTGGTGGAAGACCCGACTTGGTTGCTAGTAATTCAATGGTAAAGAAAAAAAAAGAATATACATAAGATAAAACAAAAGAAATGGGTGAGAGACCCAACTTGGTTACTAGTAATTCCAAGGTAGACTGTACTAACTTCTCATGCGATAATCCGATCCATATTGTTCATTTTGTCTTTTCGAGTATATATTCTTTGTTCTTGTTTTTCTTCTTCTCTCAAGCCGCCCTTTTGGGTTTTTAACTTAACAGATATTTTTGTGCACCCTAATTTTTGTCCAGGTTGCTCTTTCAGGTTTTCAACCTAGCGGGTTTTTTTTTTTTTTTATTTTTTATTTTTTTTTTACCATAGGTCGCCCTTTCAGGTTTTCAACCTAGCGGGTATATTTTTTTGTACCCTAATTTTTGCCTAGGTTGCCTTTTCAGGTTTTCAACTTAACGGGTATTCATTATTTAAGCATAATACTTTTTTACGGCGTTTGAGTTTACAGAAAGAGCTAAATATTTTCCATCCATATTCGTAAGGATTAAAGCTCCACCTGAGAAAGCTTTCTTCACGACGTATGATCCCTCATAGTTAGGAGTCCATTTCCCACGATAATCCTTTTGAATGGGTAAGATTTTTTTCAGCACCAGATCACCTTCTTGGAATTCTCGAGGACGTATTTTTTTCTCATACGCTTTCTTCAGTCTTTTCTGATATAATTGCCCATGACATAAGGCCGCCAACCTTTTTTCTTCAATCAAATTCAATTGATCAAAACGCGTTTGTATCCATTCCGACTCCTCTAGTTTAGCTTCCATTAATACTCTGAGCGAGGGGATTTCTACTTCAATAGGTAGCACAGCCTCCATCCCATATACTAAGGAAAAAGGGGTTGCCCCAGTTGAAGTGCGTACCGAAGTACGATACCCATGTAGTGCAAATGGAAATATCTCATGCCAATCTTTGTATGTTATAACCATTTTCTGAATAATTTTTTTGATGTTTTTATTTGCTGCTTCAACTGCACCATTCATTTTTGGTCTGTACGGGGACGAATTGTGGTGTTGAATTTTAAAGGTGGCACACAATTCATCCATCATTTTGTTATTTAGATTTGTGGCATTGTCAGTAATGATCTTGCTTGGTAGACCATAACGACATATTAATTCCCTTTTTATAAATTTGACTACCACATTTTTGGTTACATTGGCGTATAAAGCTGCCTCTACCCATTTGGTAAAGTAATTAATTGCCACCAAGATGAAGCGATGTCCATTTGATGCTTTCGTTTCAATCATTCCGATGACGTCTATGCCCCACATTGAGAACGACCAGGGCGCTGAAAGGGTGTTCAGGGGGACTGGTGGGGCGTGGATATTATCAGCATATATTTGACACTTATAACATTTCTTTACACAATTATAACAATCTTTTTCTAGGGTGAGCCAATAATATCCGACCCGAAGAATCTTTTTAGACATGGTGTGTCCATTCATATGGATCCCATAAGAGCCATCGTAGATATCTTGTAGAATTTCCTTCGCCTCATTAATATCAACACATCTGAGGAGTACCATATCGTGATTCCTCTTATACAAAATATTTTCGTTCACAAAAAAGCTCGCGGATAACCGTCTCAAAGTTCTTTTCTCATTCTCCGATATTCTGGGAGGATATTCTCTATTTATAAGATAATGTTTGATGTCGTGATACCATGGTTTTCCGTCAGTTTCTTCTTCCATGACATGGCAGTAGGCTGGATAATCTCGACTCTCCATTTTAATTGATGGGATTTCATCGTTTCGATTTATTTGGAACATAGATGATAAAGTAGCCAAAGCATCAGCCAATTGATTGTCTTCTCGAGGGACATGGTGAAACGTGATTTTGTCAAATTCTAAAGACAATTCTTTTATGTAGGTAAAATAAGGTATTAACTTCTTATCTCGAGTTTCCCATTCTTGGTTAAGCTGATTAATGACTAGGGCTGAATCTCCATATACTTCTAGAACTTTTGCTTTTGATTCCAAAGCCGCCAAAACTCTCATGGCGCAAACTTCATATTCTGCCATATTATTGGTACAATCAAAACACAATCGCGCCGTGATATGTATGAACTTCTTTTTTAGAGATATTAAAACAACCCCAATCCCATGCCCCATTATGTTTGAGACCCCGTCGAACAACAAGGTCCATTTTCCATCATCATATTCTTCAGACAAAACCATGATACTTTCGTCTGGGAGTTCACATTGCATTGATTTATAATCATCAACAAGTTGATTAGCTAGATAATCTGCTAAGGCACTCCCTTTGATGGCTTTCTGAGTAACATATGTAATATCATATTTTGATAACATCACCTGCCATCAAGCAACTCGCCCTGTGAGAGCGGGCTTTTCAAAAATGTACTTGATTGGATCCATTTTGGATATCAAATAAGTTGTATGGCAAAGCATGTATTGCCTCAAGCGATGAGCCGCCCATGCTAAGGCACAACAAGTACGTTCTAACATTGTATATCTCGTTTCAACATCTCTAAATTTTTTACTTAGATAATAAATGGCCTGCTCCTTTTTTCCTGTTTCATCATGTTGCCCCAGTACGCATCCCATGGCCCCGTCAAGGACTGTAAGATACATAATCAAGGGTCGACCCAGAACTGGTGGGGCTAGAATTGGAGGATTTTGCAAATACTGTCGGATTTTTTCAAATGCATTTTGACATTCTTGGTTCCACACAACTGTTTGATTTTTCCGTAAAAGTTTAAATATCGGTTCACAAGTAGCAGTTAGTTGTGATATAAATCTTGAAATATAATTTAATCTCCCAAGAAAACCGCGAACTTCTTTTTCTGTACTCGGGGGAGGCATTTCTGCAATGGCTCGAATCTTATCGGGATCAACCTCTATTCCTCTCTGACTAACTACAAATCCCAATACTTTGCCCGATCTCACCCCAAAAGTGCATTTGGAGGGGTTGAGCTTTAGCTTAAACTTTCTAAGTCTTTTGAAGAGTTTCTTTAGATCAATAATATGTTCTTCTTCTGTTTGTGACTTAGCGATCATGTCGTCTACATAAACTTCGACCTCTTTATGAATCATGTCATGGAATAGGGTTACCATAGCTCTTTGGTAGGTCGCTCCAGCGTTCTTCAGACCAAAAGGCATTACTTTGTAACAAAACGTTCCCCAAGGAGTGGTGAAAGTCGTTTTTTCCATATCTTCAGCTGCCATCTTAATTTGATTA
>NC_021161.2:19210896-19212694 GCF_000331145.2 Cicer arietinum | reverse complement strand
TAATTTCCTTTCTTTCTATTCTCACCAAGCAAACCCACATATATATATATATATATACATATTAAATATAACTTAACAAATATCTCCAAATATCTAGATATTTGTTAAATCACCTTTTTACCCGTAACGCATTAAATTCTCTGAAAAGGATTTACCGCACTTAATTTAAATTTATTTATCGACGAGTAATTCTAAACGGGGTCAAAATAACTTTTAGATCCTATACACACCATAATATTATTAACTTTGGCTAAAAAGCCTCCGGGCCAAAATCCAAAACACATAAAATACATAAAGTGTACTTTAAAATTATGGGTCTTACATTCAGTCTCTAGATTAACAATTTCTATCGGTTCCTCAAAGGGCATGATACCCTGGGGTTTCCCGTTTACCGCTCTTAACAAATCAAGAGGGGGTTCATAATCTTCTTCATTATCTTTTTCTGTTTGACTAACAAGATGGTTAAGATTATGCAACGAGATCTTAGTACAGTCGTCTATGAATGAACTATTCCCAAATCTGCATTATTCAAGGCTAGGATAAGGAGAAAGAAGGAGAAAAGAAAAAAAAAATTTAAAAATAAAAAAAAGAATAAAAAAAAACGGCGAATGAATATAAACATATGAAAGTGATAAGAAAGAACAATAAGAAAACAAAATGAGAATGCATTTATTGAAATTCAAAGTATTGGAAAAACAACATTGTATCCATCCTAAATATAATGAAACATCTTAAGGTATTAGTAACAGTAATAATGCTTTTAGAATTACATTGGAATTGCATTAAATATCATAGGTGACTTGACTACTTTCCAATTCCTGATTTCTGCCGCTACACCACACGAGAGAATCCAATTGGCATCCCCATCAAACATGTCATCTTCAGCTGCCGCAATATGGATTTCACTTGTTGGTCTTGCACTTTGGAAACTCCGTCGGATGTCACAGATAGGAATCCTTTCGATTCTTGGCTCTCGATTTTCAATTCGAGCTAATCTTTTTTCTTTTTTCCCTTTGACCAATCTTCGTTTGTCATCCCTGGTGGGTTTGTAACCTAAACCCCACTTATCTCTATTTTCAGGAAGTTCCAACGGTTCTTTGAGCCCTTCTTCATCCTTCCCCAACCCGTGCCATGGATGGTGTCCTCTGCTTGACATGAACTTAGCCACCATAATAGCAGTGTTTGACATATGTGGTTCTATAGGTGTCGTCTCGACATAAGCGGTGTCCACGATTTCTAGTGTTTGGAATGCAGTTTCTAGAGCGTCTTCTGCCGTCTCAATATAAGGTGTGGTGGACAAATTACTCACCAACAAGTCTCCTTCTCCCGACATGATTACCAATTGGTCATTTACCATATACTTCAGCTTTTGGTGTAAGGTTGACGGCAGTACACCGGCAGAATGGATCCATGGCCTACTCAATAAGCAACTATAAGCGGGTACAATATCCATCACGTGAAACGTGATTTCAAATGTGACCGGGCATATTTGAACTGGGAGATCGATTTCCCCCATTACTTCTCTACGACTCCCCTCGAAAGCTCTAACAACCATGGGACTTGGTCTCATATATGTACACAAGGTAGTTTTGCTAATGTTGATTTTGATATGACATTCAGCGAGGAGCCATTGTCTATGAGGACTCTTGACATTATATGGTCGAGGCACATTACCGATATGTGTAGTGCTTTATTATGCCCTCTCCCTTCGGTCGGCAGCTCATCATCTGTGAACGTTAGGTGATTGTTGGCTGTGATGTTATTTATGATGCCTCCAAATTTGTCAACGGTGATGTCG
>NC_021161.2:19206354-19210701 GCF_000331145.2 Cicer arietinum | reverse complement strand
CTCCTCTTTATCTGTGTATGCCTTCTCAAACACCACCCTCATTTCTCTTTGTGATTTTCCCGGGGAGTATATCCGACTATTTCTAGTCATTCCTCCTATTCCTGAAACGTTCGTGACAGCGGTGGTTTTAGAGCTAGAAACATCTTCGTTCTTCTGTTTAGCTAGATGTACCTCTACATTATAGTTCCAAGGTACGACTTTGTTGTCTTTATATGAAAAAGGGCTTGGTATCTGAACTATTAAAGTCTTCAAATCACCGAGGGCATTCATACTTTCCTCCTTAGTGAAATGAATGACCAATGGTTTTGGGATGGTTATGCCAAGTTTTTCTTCTGATTGGGTTGCAATCATACCGTCATCCTTTTCCCAACGACCTATTTGAATGGTGCCCATGTTTATCAATTTTTGAAGTTCTTTTTTGAACTCGTTGCATTCTTCTATGGAATGATCTTCATTGAGGTGGAAATTGCATCTTGCTTTCACATCGGCATTTCCTTGGATTAACCCAAATTTACATAACTCAGAGAAAATCAGTCCCATCGGGGCCTTAATTTTCTCGACCTCCCTTATTACTTGGTGATTTTCTTCGATTCTATTCACTATTGGCCCACCATGGACTGGTAGAGGATTATTCTTCACGCTAGGCTCGTTTTCTTTAAAATTCAACCATCCAGCCTTAAGCAAATCGTGCACCTTAAATTTTAAAGCTAAGCAGTTTTCAGTAGAGTGTCCTACAGCCCCAGAGTGGTAATCACACACGGCGTTCGAGTCATATCCTTTTGGGTAGGGTGGTTCTATAGTTTTCCCGGGACATAGTGCAACCATAGAATTGCTAACCAGATGCGGTAATAACTCTGCATAGGTCATAGGGATTGGGTCGAAATGTACGAACTTCCTCCCACGATAGTTTTTCCCCTGACTTTCATATGAATCTTGATTCCCTTGTAAGTGTTGACTTAGAGTACCTGAAGTTGCAGCAGCGTAAGGGCGACGCACAAAAGAAGGATTAGCTGGGTTTGACGCCACAAAATGGCTTTCTTCCTCTTGCTTACTCGCACCTGCAGGCAACTTTTTTGTGTTATTTAATCCCGTATTGCCGGAAGCAATCTTTCCGCTTTTCAATCCCATTTCTACACTTTCACCTACGATGACGAGATCTGAAAAATTTGATGAAACGCTTCCTATCATTTTGTCATAAAACGGAGGTTGAAGAGTGTTTATGAACATGGTCACCATTTCTTTTTCAGATAGGGGGGTTCAACCTGGGAAGCTAGTTCTCTCCATCGTTGGGCATATTCCTTGAATGTTTCATTGCCTCGTTTTGTCATATTTTGCAGCTGGATTCTATCAGGAGCCATGTCGAGATTATATTTGTAGTGTTTCAAAAAGGCATCCACCAGATCTTTCCAAGAGCTGATATGAGCTCGCTCAAGGTGCATATACCAACTCAGGGAAGCTCCTGCCAAACTGTCTTGAAAGAAGTGGATTAGCAGTTTTTCGTCATGGGCACAAAAACCCATTTTTCGACAGTACATAATAAGATGGTTCTTGGGGCATGTAGTTCCCTTGTATTTGTCGAATTCAGGCAATTTGAATTTTAGAGGTATTATAACAACAGAAACAAGGCATAGGTCTGAAGCATCAAATCCATAATTGTTTCCCCCTTCGACAACTCTCAAGCGTTCTTCCAAGGCTTGCCATTTTTCTTGGGATTGATTGCTCTCGAGCGGTCGAGATTCATGGTGTATGTTTAACATCACCGGCTTAGCTTCGGTAGATTTTCCTTGCGATGAAGAGCCAGGAAAGCCCGAAGTAAGGGGTGAAGGTTGCACTTGAGGGAACTCGCCAGTTGAAGAGTGTTTATGAACATGGTCACCATTTATTTTTCAGATAGGGGGGGTTCAACCTGGGAAGCTAGTTCTCTCCATCGTTGGGCATATTCCTTGAATGTTTCATTGCCTCGTTTTGTCATATTTTGCAGCTGGATTCTATCAGGAGCCATGTCGAGATTATATTTGTAGTGTTTCAAAAAGGCATCCACCAGATCTTTCCAAGAGCTGATATGAGCTCGCTCAAGGTGCATATACCAACTCAGGGAAGCTCCTGTCAAACTGTCTTGAAAGAAGTGGATTAGCAGTTTTTCGTCATGGGCGCAAAAACCCATTTTTCGACAATACATAATAAGATGGTTCTTGGGGCATGTAGTTCCCTTGTATTTGTCGAATTCAGGCAATTTGAATTTCGGAGGTATTATAACATCAGAAACAAGGCATAGGTCTGAAGCATCATATCCATAATTGTTTCCCCCTTTGACAACTCTCAAGCGTTCTTCCAAGGCTTGCCATTTTTCTTGGGATTGATTGCTCTCGAGCGGTCGAGATTCATGGTGTATGTTTAACATCACCGGCTTAGCTTCGATAGATTTTCCTTGTGATGAAGAGCCAGGAAAGCCCGAAGTAAGGGGTGAAGGTTGCACTTGAGGGAACTCGCCAGTACCATGTTGTGGATTTGTAGCCACGACCAGTGTATTGTTGTTGGGGAGATGAGTGTCTATGGGTGGGGTATAACCTAGAGGAAGACCATAAGGTGGAAATTGTTATGCCTTCCCTTCTTGATAGTTGGTGTAAAGGTGTGGAACGACGCCCGTTGGGTGAACAAGAGTGTTTTGGGGCACCCCCTCATCTACCAAAGGATTCCCATCATTTCTATTTCCGAGTGCTTGTAAAATCTCCAAGATCTTGGTCATTTGCCCCTTGAGCTGGTTCACATCTTCTCTTATTTCTGTTTGCTCTAGCTCATCCATGATTTTTGACTGGGATCGTGTCCGATAACGGTGTCGTAACACCAAATTTTTTGTTTGTTGTGTTATTTTTTCTGTGAAAGAATATGGCATGAGTATGCAATGTGATGTATGAAAATGTAATTGTGCATGAATGTTAAAGACATATTTATTGCTTGTTTGTGAATATCTTAACCAATAAAGAGAGGGCCATGGGATCAAAAGTGGGGCCAAATTTAATTTATTGAGAAAAAGTAAGATACAAGTTTTGCCACAAAATGAAAGTAGAAATCTAAACACAAAATTTGAAAATTTAATGAGCCATCAATTTTTTCATTTGCTCGATTAAACTTTTACAATGTTCAATAAAAATGGAGATCTCTTGAGGGGTAGAGAGAGGATTAGCATCCCGTCAGCAGCTCTTAATAATGGTGGAATTTCTCCGATAGTAGAGTTGGTCAAATAAACTAGTTTGGAGAAACGATCCATCCAAAACATTGCTTCTTGAATAAGTCTCTCAATAGTGTCTTTTTGTGTATACATCTCGTCTTCTTTTCTTGCAAGTTCAACTCGGTATGCTTCAATGATCTCTTCTTGGCATTGCCTTTCTACCATGATCTTGTTTTCACATTCCGCTCTTACCCTCTCTATTTGTTGCTTCAGATTTGCTTCTTGCCGACGGATGATTTCATGCTTTTCCCCAGATTTCTTTAGCAACTCTTTAAGCCTAAGACCTTCAATCACTGCATCATCCCTTTCTTGACGTCTGAGTCTTAACTCTTCATTCGCACCCCGCAAACAGATTCGAGTTCTCTCCTTGCTTTCTTCTTCCTCTCTTGCTCTTTTTTGTACTTTCTCAAGGATAAGGGATTGTTGGGTATTCTTATACTCCATATCTCTATAAGCCTGGTGAGCCATCTCCAATTCTTTTTGTAATTTTTCAATTTCTTGTCCTTTGAGAGCTAAGTCGGCCTCTAAATCTTCAGTGCTAAAAAAAGATTCTGTTGTTACTACCTCGGGAGTAATGACGGTGCTGTGAAAAGGCAACTTGACCTCTAATGCCCTCCTTTTCACCCAATTATGATATTCCTCTCCTATACCACAACTTCTAGGCCCTAATTCTTGTCCTCTTCTAACAACATCTTCCCAAGACTTTCGTATTCTTCTCAACAAGCTAGCATCATAACCATCTCGTCCATGAATAACAAAAGATTTTGTTAAATCCATTATTGGGGGTTTTGTCATAGGATAACCCAATTGTCTCAATGCAACATAGGGACTATAATTTATAAACCCTTTGGTTCCCATGATGGGAACATCTACAAAAACACCGCATCTACAAATCACTTCATTTATATCTTGACTCCGGGAGTACCATTGAATCGTTCTTTCGTTGAGATTTGCTAGAACGATGGCCCATTCCTTTTTGCTCTTAGTTTTTAATTGATGCATGTCTTGAAAAATATGTTTGACAAACCAAAAATAGAGTATTGGCGAGCAACAATGGATTAGGCCCCCCTCTTTCTCATGACGAAAGTCGAGCGTGCAATAAACGTCAGCCAAAACTG
>NC_021161.2:19200553-19204389 GCF_000331145.2 Cicer arietinum | reverse complement strand
AAAAAAATAGAAAGCGAAATAAAATATATAAAAAAAAAGATGCAAAAACAAAACAAAAGACTAATAAGCAGAAAATTAGAGAGAAAAAAAATATAAGACAAATGATACCTTACTCCTGAATTGTTGTTTTGCTAGACCGATTGTTTCAAGATCAGATTTTCTTCTTGTCTTTTGCCTACTAATCTCTCTATTTTTTATGTGCTATCAATTATCTCAATTAATGTTTGGAATTCCCCCAATGTTTGGAATTCCCCCTCTTTGTCTTCTTTCTGGCCGACTATTTATAGACTTTTGGGTATAGATTTCACAAGACAAAAGAATAATTGTCAATTGATTACCATTAATCTATTTTTGTTGGTTTCTTTTCTTTTAATTGGCCACAATTATACCGATTCTTATTGCTATTGATTCATTTCTTCGGTTTTCTTTTCTATTCAATTGATCACCATTATTCTGATTTTTATGACCATCAATCAATTTATTTTTGGTTTTTTTTCATTTATTTTTATCATCATTGCATTGATTTTTATGACCATCAATTTATTTCTTTTCAATTTTTCATTTATTTTGATTATCATTGCATCGATTTTTATGACCATCAATTCATTTCTTTTCAATTTCCTTTATTTTTATTTCTTATTATTATTTTTATATTTTAGAAAATAGTCTAAACAAGAATTAGAGGCAAACAAGAACCGAAAACACTTGTGATTGTTAAAAGCTTATATCCCTAATTATTTATTTTTATTTTTATATTTCTTCACATATAATTATATATTTATTATTATTATTATTATTTCCTTTTTTAATAAAAAGTAAAAATCGGACAAAATTAGGTGTCAACAGCTGCCCCTCTTTACTTAGAATTTACTTGAGAATCAAAGTAAAAATAAGTAAAGATAACAAATTCTAATTTTGTCCGAAAAATAATTTTTAGAAGAGTTCGTTTCGTTTTCCCAACTTCAAGATGCGAGTCATTTTCTCGGCTTCGGGTGCGAGTCGTTTTCCCAGCTTCAACATGTGGGTCGTTTTCACGGCTTCTAGGTGCGAGTCGTTTTCCCAGCTTCAACATGCAGGTCGTTTTCTCGGGTTCGGGTGCGAGTCGTTTTCTCGGCTTCAACATGCGGGTCGTTTTCTAGGCTTCTGGGTGCGAGTCGTTTTCCCGGCTTCAACATGCGGGTCGTTTTCTCGGCTTTAAATTTGCAAAATTTCATGAATGGATGAATGATTATGTCAGTTTTTATTAATATTTTTATTGGACGCGACCATTCAAATCATGAATGAAAGAAAGCACTTATACTTTTTTTTGAACGTGATATCTTTGATCTCCTTTTTTTTTTGTCCTCTTTTATTTTCTTTTTCTTCCGTTCTTTCTTTTTTCTTTTTTTCTTTTTTGAAGAAGAATTAATATTGTGATGTGAAGTTGGATCTCATGTTGTTGTTTGCCTTGTACTGTAAACAACCTATACTATATCCGATTTTATTGCAATTCATTGTATCGAGGTATGTAATATGTTTTACTTTCCAATACATGATAATCATAAGATGCATTCAGGAAAAAGAGTTAAATTATAAAGGTAATAACAGTATATATGAATATATTGAAATAAAAAAAAAGAATATACATAAGATAAAACAAAAGAAATGGGTGGAAGACCCGACTTGGTTGCTAGTAATTCAATGGTAAAGAAAAAAAAAGAATATACATAAGATAAAACAAAAGAAATGGGTGAGAGACCCAACTTGGTTACTAGTAATTCCAAGGTAGACTGTACTAACTTCTCATGCGATAATCCGATCCATATTGTTCATTTTGTCTTTTCGAGTATATATTCTTTGTTCTTGTTTTTCTTCTTCTCTTAGGCCGCCCTTTTGGGTTTTTAACTTAACAGATATTTTTGTGCACCCTAATTTTTGTCCAGGGCGCTGAAAAGGTGTTCAGGGGCACTGGTGGGGCATGGATATTATCAGCATATATTTGACACTTATAACATTTTTTTACACAATTATAACAATCTTTTTCTAGGGTGAGCCAATAATATCCGGCCCAAAGAATCTTTCTAGACATGGTGTGTCCATTCATATGGATCCCATAAGAGCCATTGTGGATATCTTGTAGAATTTCCTTCGCCTCATTAACATCAACACATCTGAGGAGTACCATATCGTGATTCCTCTTATACAAAATATTTTCGTTCACAAAAAAGCTCGCGGATAACCGTCTCAAAGTTCTTTTCTCATTCTCCGATATTCCGGGAGGATATTCTCTATTTATAAGATAATGTTTGATGTCGTGATACCACAGTTTTCCGTCAGTTTCTTCTTCCATGACATGGCAGTAGGCTGGATAATCTCGACTCTCCATTTTAATTGATGGGATTTCATCGTTTCGATTTATTTGGAACATAGATGATAAAGTAGCCAAAGCATCAGCCAATTGATTGTCTTCTCGAGGGACATGGTGAAACGTGATTTTGTCAAATTCTAAAGACAATTCTTTTATGTAGGTAAAATAAGGTATTAACTTCTTATCTCGAGTTTCCCATTCTTGGTTAAGCTGATTAATGACTAGGGCTGAATCTCCATATACTTCTAGAACTTTTGCTTTTGATTCCAAAGCCGCCAAAATTCCCATGGCGCAAGCTTCATATTCTGCCATATTATTGGTACAATCAAAACACAATTGCGTCGTGATAGGTATGAACTTCTTTTTTGGAGATATTAAAACAACCCCAATCCCATGCCCTATTATGTTTGAGGCCCCGTCGAACAACAAGGTCCATTTTCCATCATCATATTCTTCAGACAAAACCATGATACTTTCGTCTGGGAATTCACATTGCATTGATTTATAATCATCAACAGGTTGATTAGCTAGATAATCTGCTAAGGCACTCCCTTTGATGGCTTTCTGAGTAACATATGTAATATCATATTCTGATAACATCACCTGCCATCGAGCAATTCGCCCTGTGAGAGCGGGCTTTTCAAAAATGTACTTGATTGGATCCATTTTGGATATCAAATAAGTTGTATGGCAAAGCATGTATTGCCTCAAGCGATGAGCCGCCCATGCTAAGGCACAACAAGTACGTTCTAACATTGTATATCTTGTTTCAGCATCTGTAAATTTTTTACTTAGATAATAAATGGCATGCTCCTTTTTTCCTGTTTCATCATGTTGCCCCAGTACGCATCCCATGGCCCCGTCGAGGACTGTAAGATACATAATCAAGGGTCGGCCCAGAACTGGTGGGGCTAGAATTGGAGGATTTTGCAAATACTGTCGGATTTTTTCAAATGCATTTTGACATTCTTGGTTCCACACAACTGTTTGATTTTTCCGTAAAAGTTTAAATATCGGTTCACAAGTAGCAGTTAGTTGTGATATAAATCTTGAAATATAATTTAGTCTCCCAAGAAAACCGCGAACTTCTTTTTCTGTACTCGGGGGAGGCATTTCTGCAATGGCTCGAATCTTATCGGGATCAACCTCTATTCCTCTCTGACTAACCACAAATCCCAATACTTTGCCCGATCTCACCCCAAAAGTGCATTTGGAGGGGTTGAGCTTTAGCTTAAACTTTCTAAGTCTTTTGAAGAGTTTCTTTAGATCAATAATATGTTCTTCTTCTGTTTGTGACTTAGCGATCATGTCGTCTACATAAACTTCGACCTCTTTATGAATCATGTCATGGAATAGGGTTACCATAGCTCTTTGGTAGGTCGCTCCAGCGTTCTTCAGACCAAAAGGCATTACTTTGTAACAAAACGTTCCCCAAGGAGTGGTGAAAGTCGTTTTTTCCATATCTTCAGCTGCCATCTTAATTTGATTA
>NC_021161.2:19198450-19199149 GCF_000331145.2 Cicer arietinum | reverse complement strand
GAGTATGGTTGAATTGGTCAACTATTTTGTATTCACTCTGTTTGATGATTTTGAGAAATTCCTGAGCTTCTTCATTAGAAACCTCATTTTCTACTTTCTCCTTTTCAACTTTCTTTTCCTTTTTATCTGTGTATGCCTTCTCAAACACGACTCTCATTTCTCTTTGTAATTTTCCCGGGGAGTATATCCGACCGTTTCTAGTCATTCCTCCTATTCCTGAAACGTTCGTGACAGCGTTGGTTTTAGAGCTAGAAACATCTTTGTTCTTCTGTTTAGCTAGATGTACCTCTACATTATAGTTCCAAGGTACGACTTTGTTATCTTTATATGAAAAAGGGCTTGGTATCTGAACTATTAAAGTCTTCAAATCACCAGGGGCATTCATACTTTACTCCTTAGTGAAATGAATGACCAATGGTTTTGGGATGGTTATGCCAAGTTTTTCTTCTGATTGGGTTGCAATCATACTGTCATCCTTTTCCCAACGACCTATTTGAATGGTGCCTATGTTTATCAATTTTGAAGTTCTTTTTTGAACTCATTGCATTCTTCTATGGAATGATCTTCATTGAGGTGGAAATTGCATCTTGCTTTCACATCGGCATTTCCTTGGATTAACCCAAATTTACATAACTCAGAGAAAATCAGTCCCATCGGGGCCTTAATTTTCTCGACCTCCTTTATTAATTGGTGATTTTC
>NC_021161.2:19192135-19198378 GCF_000331145.2 Cicer arietinum | reverse complement strand
TTTCATATGAATCTTGATTCCCTTGTAAGTGTTGACTTAGAGTACCTGAAGTTGCAGCAACGTAAGGGCGACGCACAAAAGAAGGCTTAGCTGGGTTTGACGCCACAAAATGGCTTTCTTCCTCCTTTTTCATATTCGCACCTGCGGGCAACTTTTTTGTGTTATTTGATCCGGTATATCCGGAAGCAATATTTCCGCTTTTCAATCCCATTTCTACTCTTTCACCTATGATGACGAGATCTGAAAAATTTGATGAAACGCTTCCTATCATTTTGTCATAAAACGGAGGTTGAAGAGTGTTTATGAACATGGTCACCATTTCTTTTTCAGATAGGGGGGTTCAACCTGGGAAGCTAGTTCTCTCCATCGTTGGGCATATTCCTTGAATGTTTCATTGCCTCGTTTTGTCATATTTTGCAGCTGGATTCTATCAGGAGCCATGTCGAGATTATATTTGTAGTGTTTCAAAAAGGCATCCACCAGATCTTTCCAAGATCTGATATGAGCTCGCTCAAGGTGCATATACCAACTTAGGGAAGCTCCTGTCAAACTGTCTTGAAAGAAGTGGATTAGCAGTTTTTCGTCGTGGGCGCAAAAACCAATTTTTCGACAATACATAATAAGATGGTTCTTGAGGCATGTAGTTCCCTTGTATTTGTCGAATTCAGGCAATTTGAATTTTAGAGGTATTATAACAACAGAAACAAGGCATAGGTCTGAAGCATCAAATCCATAATTGTTTCCCCCTTTGACAACTCTCAAGCATTCTTCCAAGGCTTGCCATTTTTCTTGGGATTTATTGCTCTCGTGCGATCGAGGTTCATGGTGTATGTTTAACATCACCGGCGTAGCTTTGGTAGATTTTCCTTGCGATGAAGAGACAGGAAAGTCCGAAGTAAGGGGTAAAGGTTGCACTTGAGGGAACTCGCCAGTACCATCTTGTGGATTTGTAGCCACGACCAGTGTATTGTTGTTGGAGAGATGAGTGTCTATGGGTGGGGTATGACCTGGAGGAAGGCCATAAGGTGGAAATTGTTGTGTCTTCTCTTCTTGATAATTGGTGTGAAGGTGTGGAGCGACGTCCGTTGGGTGAACAAGAGTGTTTTGGGGCACCCCTTGTCTACCAAAGGATTCCCATCATTTCTATTACTGAGTGCTTGTAGAATCTCCAAGATCTTGGTCATTTGTCCCTTGAGCCGGTTCACGTCTTCTCTTATTTCTGTTTGCTCTAACCCATCCATGATTTTTGACTAGGATCGTGTCCGATAACAGTGTCGTAGCACCAAATTTTTTGTTTGTTGTGTTATATTTTCTGTGAAAGAATATGGCATGAGTATGCAATGTGATGTATAAAAATGTAATTGTGCATGAATGTTAAAGACCTATTTATTGCTTGTTTGTGAATATCTTAACCAATAAAGAGAGGGCCATGTAATTGTGATGTATACAAATTATGACTTGTGAAAAATATAAAATTTACTTGTAAAATACCATTAAAAAAAACAAGAAAGACTAGTAAATATCAATAAAAAGTATTAGTAAAAAAACTAGAAAAATAAAAAAAAAATACAAATAAAAATTTATAAAATTACTTGCAAAATACCAATAAAAAAACCAGAAAAAAAATAAAAAACAAAAGAAAAAAGACAGTAAAAAAATCAGTTAAGACCAATAGAAAAATATCAGGAAAAGGCAAATCAATTTCAGAATCGTGTAACTAAAAAATTGAAAAATCAGAAGAAAAACAGTAAAAAAAAAAATCAGTATAAAAATTGAAAAAACAGAGAAAACCAGAAAGAAAAAAGCAGTAAAAACCAGAAAAAAAAATCAGTAAAAAATCAATCAAAAAACCAGAAGAAAAAACGGTAAAAAATTAGTGAGAAACTAAAAAAAAAATCAGTATAAAAATTGAAAAAGCAGTACAATCCAGAAAGAGAATAGCTGTAAAAAAAAACCAGAAAAATCAGAAAGAAAAAAGGAGTAAAAAATCAATAAAAGCCAAACAAAACTAGTAAAAATCTAGAAATCTAGTAAAAAAATAAAAATATCACAAAATACAACTAAAATATCTGAAAATGCCAAATATTTCTATGCACCATAATGTCATAAATTTATCTTAGTCATAAGTTATAAACTAGTCATTCAAAGTAATGTCATAATGTTACCTGTTATAAACAAATATCATAATGCTAAAAGTTTTAAAAAAAGGAAAAATATTGTCATCTACACAATAATAAGTCATATCATTACTCTTGGAAGGTGCCTTCGAAGTATATTACGATTCTTGGGTTCATTGTTACTCTTAATTATTTGGTTTTTATTTTTTTGTCTATCTGGTGCTCTTCTCATACGTGGTGGATTTATTGAGTCACTATCGATAATGGGCCAAAGTTTTGGAACATTTGAAGGGATGATGATGTAAGAATATGTTGGCATAACTTCGTATCCCTTAACATCTTTAACAAATTTAACATATCGTCATCACAATTTAACGGCCTCAATCCACGACTAAGTGCTAGCTTAGGGTGACGATAATAGAAGCTTTTGAAATCTCTTTACCACAAACGTTTAACCACTTTTGATATACCTAAGTAAGACATGACATCGACATCCCCACCACAATTATTTTCTTCCATTTGACCCCTAACAAACATTTTGCAAGGCATTTCTATAAACAACCCACCCTGATATATAAGTAATTACGTAATATGACTTTTTGCTCTTGTGATGACCTATAGGAGTCAACACCATAAAAAACAAAAAAGAACATAACAAAATCAGCAACACAAAGACATGAATAGCAAAAGACATGAACGTATGTTTATTGTTATAACCATCAAATTAGTATTGTCCCAAACTCCTTTTTCTAGCAAGTTTAACAATAATAATAAGTATGGGTTTGTCATTTTTCACACCACACCACTATTTGAAGTTTAAAATGATTTTAAATAAAAATTAAAAATAACAAATGATTTTGTAACATTTAATAGAAAATTCCCTAAGAACAATATAGTTACAAAAACACAAATTATGAAAACCTTAAACAACACAATAGAGATTCAAATGAGAAAATAGACACATACCTTGACCACAATTGATGATTCGAAGATGAAGTCATTTACGCAGTCGATGATTCAAAAAATACAAGCACGGGATGGTGAACCGCATGCAGAACAACAAAAGAACATAGCATAAACGCATAAAAACCGGGATGAACGATGAAACGCAAAAATGCAAAAGAATTGCGAGTAGAACGATTACAAGTTGACGAAATAGATACACAACAAATGAATCGCGAAACACAGAAGAACCGTGATGAATTGCGAGTTAACGAAACATATGAATTGCAAGTAGAACGCATAAAATGTTGATGACGATAGCATTGCCTTTTTCTCTACTGCTTCGTTTTTCAATTCTTTCCCTCTTTTTATTTTGACTTCAGTCAACTTTTTGTTTTTGAAATAAAACATCAACATATTAAACTAATATGGAGTTCAATTAGTAATAATAGTTTTTTTTTTTACAATCATATAATAAATTAATATAACAGTATTTATCTGATGTGGCAATATTTTTAAATTAACAAATACCACGTCATATTAAACTATGTCACATAAGCATAAGTGAAAAATGATAAATCTAATTTCAAAAATTGAGAAAACTAAGAGACTAAAATTACTGATTTAGAAATAGGAGGACCAAAATCTAAAAATTGCTAAAACATGAGGACTAAAACTGCATTAAGCCATAATTTAATACTACCACGAAATAGACTAAAAGCTATTGAATATCAAACTTGTAAATCTGAGTTAGAATAAGTTAGTTTGTTGTTATAACATCTTTATAAATCTAATGCATACTTCATATGTCATTTTGAATATTTAGAATAGTCTTCTTTAGAGGTAATTATGAATGGTTTCATTGAGATCCTCGATGCTTCATTTGTCCTTCTAAGTTGGGTAGTTTTCATCATACTTGGAGCGTGTCATTATCGTAAATGGTAAGAACATAATGATGATAGGGAAGGTTAAGCATGAAATAGTTGGAGAAATGAGCAAATGTGTAGTGATTTCTCTTTGAGGATATGTCTGAACTATGAATGAAAACTCTAAAGTGAATTTTTTTATGAATGAGGGCTATGTTGTCAATCCTGGTGCGGTAGAGGGGCTGGCCACGACCAGGAAAACGTATTCACCGGTAGCGGCGCTTTCGGCTGCGAATCCCGTATCATCGCGACTTGTTATCCCAGCACTACCCTACCCGCTATTGGACCTACTGATCAATGATTTTTTCAAAAACATAAGCTTTTTTTTATTCTTCATTTAGGGTATCTAGGTCATTCCGCACCCACTTGAGCTTTAATTTTTTTTATTATTATAAAACCCACAATAGGGTTGGTTCAACATCGTGAAAAAGAAATCATTTTCATTCCTCCTCTGTTTTGTTATTGCTTTGTCCCATTGTTCTTGCTCTGTCGTTTTTTGTTCTTTTCTTGCTTCGTTCAACATTGTTGGACTTAAGTCCCCTTAATCCTAATTTTGACATAATTAACAAACATACAATGTTCATACATCATAAGATAAATCTAATAGTTTAACTGAGTAAGATTTCAGGAACAACAATTCAACCCTACATACTTGAGACAATCGCTTGGAACTCAAGGAATCAACAAAAGTTGGAAAATCTACTGAGCAAATCGATTAGGCAATCGATTCTGTAAAAGGGTTGTATGAAAATATGTAGTCTGTGATTAAACAATCGATTAGGCAATCGACTGGCACAATCATTGATAAAAATTGTGCAAGTCAGAGGCAAGCCTTTTAGCACGCTAATCGATTGGCACATCGATTGTTCAAATCACAAAGACTAAAGCTGATTGGATACATCGATTGACAAATCAATTGTGCAAGTCACAGGGCCAAGCCATTTAATACGCTAATCGATTGGCAAATCGATTTCGTAAATAATATTTCATAAGTAACATGGTATGTGACAAACACAATCGATTGGACAATCCATTGTAAAAAAATTCAATTGGAACAAGTTTGGTATCAATCGATTAGGCAATCGATTGCACTGAACAAACTGGTAAAATCACTTTTTCAGAAACATAACACTTAATCAATTGGCACATTGATTTACTTGAAATAAGCTAAATCCCTGTTTTAAACCAAATCGATTGACACAAAAATTTGAGTTACAGGGAACACTCAGTATATGGCCAAATCGATTATGTGTATTAATGAATCGATTATGTGACTTGATGCATCGACTGAGTAATCGATTGTTTTGATCTCGTTGTTGGAACAAAACACCTGAAATCGATTATGCAATCGATTCAAATATAAAATACACATAATGTTCTGAAAAGTGTATTAAAATAATCGATTAGGTAATTGATTAGTTTATGTAGTTTCAAGATTCAAGAAAAACAAGACTTGCGATAATCGATTGGGAAATCGATTGAGCCTGTTTTATTACATTAATGAATCGATTGGGAAATCGATTTATATGTTGTTTTTCAGAAACTATATAAATGATTTTCAATCACTTTCTCTAATATAATTTGATAACATTTTGAATAACCTTTGATATTGCTTTTTCAGACCCAGAACCAACGATTATTCATAATCAATAGAAAGCTGAAAAAGACCTCTTGAGAGAAAAAGAGAATGATCTCACAAACACTCAAATTGACAAACAACTTCTTATGTGAGATTCATTGCAAGTGATTGAGACCAAATTCTGTATATCTTTTATATTTTATGTAACAAAGATTTTGTAAAGAAAGAACTGATAAAAATCCAGTAGTGAAACTGGTAGTTATCTTCATTGTTGAGAGGGCTCATCAAGAAGAAGCTTTACTGTGATCTTGGAAGAGTTTGTAGAGAAACTCTGGGATACAGTGGTTGCCAAATAGAATAGAGAGAGAGTTTTAAGATTGATAGGCCGGGAGCGCTGGAACATATGTAAAACACTCTAAAAGATTCTATTGAAAAGGCCGAAATCGTTTAATTTTGGGACTGGACGTAGGTCGTCAGATAGATGGTTGAACCAGTATAAAAATCGTGGTGCACTACTCTCTATCCCTTACTCTCTATTTCCATCTTACATTGTATCATTGTATGATTGTATGATTAATCTTGATTGCATGCTTGTATCTTGATTAATTTGTAGAACAATTACTGTATGTGCTGAACTAGTAATTGGTCAATACATGTAAGTGTGAACCTTCACTTAGAA
>NC_021161.2:19189528-19191692 GCF_000331145.2 Cicer arietinum | reverse complement strand
GGGACTGGACGTAGGTCGTCAGATAGATGGTTGAACCAGTATAAAAATCGTGGTGCACTACTCTCTATCCCTTACTCTTTATTTCCATCTTACATTGTATGATTGTATGATTAATCTTGATTGCATGCTTGTATCTTGATTAATTTGTAGAATAATTAATGTATGTGATGAACTAGTAATTGGTCAATACATGTAAGTGTGAACCTTCGCTTAGAAACAATTCCATGGGACCGTGATTGATCATTAGTTTAATAAAAGTATTCTTTTGTTAAATTGATTATCAATCGTGTTGCAATTTTTAAAAACTGTCATATACCTTTTCAGACAATAGAGGTCATATTTTACAACAATTGGCATCCAGAGCCTACCTTTTTTAGAGTAATTCTCATAAAAGTACATGGCCTCAGTTGAATTTATAGGAGAATGTACTTCCCTTGCAAGGCCCCATGCCTTCAATGGAGCCGCATACATGTATTGGAAACATAGGATGTTAATATTTCTAGAAGCTAGTGGTATTGATATTCTAGATGCTGTTGAAAATGGACCCTTCATACCTAAAATAGCTGGGACTGGTGATTCACTAATCCCTAAACCCAGATCTGACTAGTCTGAGGATGATAAGAAGAAAGTAGGATATAATGCTAAGGCTAAGAACATAATAACCTCTGCATTATCAGCTGATGAATTTTTCAGGGTCTCAAACTGCAAGACTGCTAAAGAGATGTGGGACACTCTTCAACAAACACATGAAGGAACTACTGATGTGAAAAGGGCCAGAACAAATGCTCTCATGCATGAGTACAAACTGTTTTGCATGAAGAAAGATGAATCCATTAATGATATGCAAACAAGATTTACTCACATAGTCAACAACCTAAATGCTCTAGGTAAGGAGATTGACAATGATCAGCAAATCGGCAAGGTGATGAGGTGTTTAACTAGAGAATGGCAGCCAAAGATCACTGCCATTGCAGAATCAAAAGATCTTAGCAGCCTGTCTATTGCAACACTGTTTGAAAAACTGAGAGAGCACGAGATGGAGCTTCATAGACTGAGTGAAGCTGAACAGACTGACAGGAAAAGAAAAGGATTGTCTTTGAAAGTCCAAACGCACCAATCAAAGTCTGAACAAGAAAGTTGCTCAGATGAGTCAAGCAGTGAAACTGACGAAGAGCCTGAGATTGGTTTACTTGTCAAAAAGTTTAAAAAATTTCTGAAAAAGAAAGACAACAAGTTCAGAAAGCCATCAAGTTCTAAGACTAGTGACAACAAGACAATCACCTGTTATGAGTGTGGTAAAACAGGCCATATAAAGTCTGAGTGTCACAAAGTGCAAGACAAAAATAGCTCACAAAACCAGAAGAGCATATATTGCATGGAGTGACAACGAAGAATCCTCTGCCCAAAACAAAAATAGAACTGCAAAGACTAAAGGCAAGGAACCAGCTCCCAAAACCAGAAAAACATATATTCAATGGAATGACAACGAAGAATCCTTTGCCTCCTCCTCCTCAGAAGAAGCAAATCTATGTCTTATGGCAAACACAGATTCAGAATCTGAAAGTGAGGTAAGTTCTCGATCTAATCCATCTTATGATGAACTACATGAAGCATTCAATGAACTGCATGATGAGTATGTGAATTCTATTAAACAGTTAATGAGTACAAAGAAAATTCTTGAAAAACAATGTATGATTTGTGAACAAATGAAAAATGATCATAAGGAAATTGAGGATTTGTATGAACAACTGAAAAAGGATTCACATGACAAATCTGCAAGATGCATTGAACTTGAAAAAAATGTTGCATCATTAAAGTCTGATTTATTGAAGTTCACTAGTAGTAAAGATAAACTGAATGTCATACTTAGCAACCAGAGACATGTTAGTGAAAAATCTGGTCTAGGATATAAACCAAATATGCATGTTAAAAGTAATAACACTAGATGCGGTAGTGGTTATATGCAAAACAGAAATGTCAAACATAGTCAGAAATCTGTTATTTCAAGGAATATGTATGACATCTTTACTAAATCAAATCAACGTTCATCGTTTGCTGGTTCATGTCATTTCTGTTGCAGAAAGGGACATTTTGTTTCTAATTGTAAACTAAAAAAACTAGCCAACAAAGGATGGAAACAGATTTGGATAGCAAAGACACAAAA
>NC_021161.2:19183957-19189094 GCF_000331145.2 Cicer arietinum | reverse complement strand
GAAATTTACTAAGGATAGGCTTTGTGACTCCTGTGAAAGAATTAAGCTAGTTAAAACTTCTTTTCCCTCTATAGATATGGTCAAAACCAATAGGGTTTTGCAGTTAATACATATGGACCTTTTTGGTCCTTCTCAAGTGAAGAGCTTTGGAGGAAACCTGTATGGATATGTGTTGGTAGATGATTACTCTAGGTTTACTTGGACATATTTTCTGACTCACAAGAGTGAGGCATTCTCAACTTTTAAGAAATTTGCTACTTTGGTTCAAAATGAGAATAACCAGAAAATTATATCCATCAAAAGTGATCATGGAGGTGAATTCCAAAATGATTCCTTTCAAACCTACTGTGAACATGATGGAATACAACATATATACTCAGCCCCTAGAACTCCACAGCAAAATGGAGTTGTAGAAAGGAAAAATAGGTCTTTAGAG
Source organism: Cicer arietinum (assembly GCF_000331145.2). Taxonomy (NCBI): domain Eukaryota; kingdom Viridiplantae; phylum Streptophyta; class Magnoliopsida; order Fabales; family Fabaceae; genus Cicer; species Cicer arietinum. The sequence goes on along the minus strand of NC_021161.2, from coordinate 19,188,658 downwards.
AAATTAGCTAGGACTATGATTAAAGACTCGAACCTTCTAAGTATTTTTGGGCAGATGCAATTAGTACAGCCACACATGTTGCCAATAGAGTTCTCATTAGGCCCCTGCTTAGAAAAACTCCCTATGAGTTGTACAAGGGTAGAAAATCAAACATTTCCTACTTTAGAGTCTTTGGTTGTAATTGCTTTGTTTTAAACAATGGCAAAGAACATCTAGGAAAGTTTGACCCTAAGGCAGATGAAGGTATTTTTCTAGGATACTCTCAAACCAGTAAGGCCTATATAATCTACAACAAAAGAACAAAAACCATAGAAGAGTCAGTTCATGTAAAGTTTGATGAATTATTTGCAGAAAACTTGAACAACACTCCTCCTATGGTTGATGACTCTTTGGATGAAGTTGTAGAATCTGAACAATTAGAACCAACTGAAACTGTACCTCCAACTTGTACTGACTGTATAGAACCAATAAGGAATGATGATTTACCTAGGGAATGAAAATACAATAAGAACCTTAGAGAGTTCTGTAACTTTACAACCTTTGTATCTCAGATTGAACCCAAAAACATTAAGGAAGCTCTATTAGATAGTGAGTGGATACTTGCTATGCAAGAGGACTTAAACCAGTTTGAGAGAAACAAGGTGTGGAATCTAGTACCTAAACTAGAAGGTAAGCACATCATAGGAACAAGATGGGTGTTTAGGAACAAACTAGATGAAATTGCTAGCCAAACACCTGATTTTGAAATCCTGATTTTCCTAATCATGTCTACAAGCTATCAAAAGCCCTCTATGGTTGAAACAAGCTCCAAGAGCTTGGTATGAGAAGCTCAGCAATTTCCTTATTCAACAAAACTTTTTAAGAGGAAATGTTGACAAGACCCTTTTCACAAAGACTACTGGAAATGATATCTTGCTGGTCCAAGTGTATGTTGATGACATAATATTTGGATCTACAAACAATAAGTTGTGCAAAGATTTTGAAAATTTAATGAAAGGTAAATTTGAAATGTCAATGATGGGTGAACTATCTTACTTCTTGGGATTTCAAATTAACCAAAGCAAGCAAGGCATTTTCATTAGTCAAACTAAATACTGTAATGATTTGATAAAGAAATTCAGTTTTGATAACTTTAAGTCCATTGATACTCCCATGAGTCAAGGAAATCACTTAGATAGAGATGAGAAAGGTAAACCTGTAGATGTTACAAGGTTTAGGGGAATGATAGGATCCTTCCTATATCTTACAGCAAGCAGGCCTGACATCATGTTCAGTGTCTGCATGTGTGCAAGATACCAATCCAATCCAAAAGAGTCTCACCTTAGTGCAGTAAAGAGGATATTCAGATATCTAGTAGGGACTAAGAGTCTAGGCTTGTGGTATCCTAAGGGATCAACCTGCACTTTAGTTGGGTATTCAGATTCAGATTTTGTCGGATGCAAACTAGATAGGAAAAGTACTTCTGGTACTTGTCACTTACTAGGAAACTCCCTTGTGTCTTGGTTTAGCAAGAAACAAACCAGCATTGCACTATCAACAGCTGAAGCTGAGTAAATTGCCGCTGGAAGCTGTTGTGCACAGATCCTTTGGATGAAGCAACACCTATCTGATTTTGGTGTTGATTTAGGGACTGTACCTATCTTGTGTGATAACACAAGTGCAATAAGCATTACTAAGAATCCATTGATGCATTCTAGGACCAAGCACATAGAGGTAAGGCATCACTTTATAAGGGAACAATTTCAAAATGGGATCATTAAGTTGGAATAAGTCAATACAGCTGATCAGCTGGCTGACATCTTTACCAAAGCCTTGCCCAAAGAAAGCTTCCTTTATATTAGGATGAAACTAGGGATCTTAGATACTAGTGAGATCTGATCTTTGTACCAAATCACAGGACGCTTCTGGTGCTTGAACTATTTCCAGTCCAATCGATTGGGTAATCGATTGCTAGCTTGGTATATAGTTTAAAGAATCGATTGGCACATCGATTGCGTTGGCCCCAGACTTCAAAAACTGGAACGTTTTCCAAACTCTAGCCCAAGCGTCGATTTGGAAATCGACTAGTTCAGTATTTCATATTCTCCACTTTAAAGAAATCGATTTGGACATCGATTGAGTAAATAAAGGACATCGATTTGGGAATCGATTCACATTATGACCGTTGTGACTTACTTTTACTAGCCGTTGGATGCAAGTACTACTAAATCGATTGTGCTTCCCCAGCAACGGTAACATAATCGATTTGAACATCGATTGTCGCGTCTGAAGGTTTAAAAAGGAACAGTTACCAATCGATTTCTTCTCAACTTTTTCCAGAATTTCTCAAATCTCTCTGCTATTTCTCAATACTCTGTTTTTCCCAACCAACCTTGATTTATCTCTGCATTCAAACACATAATATCTCCTACAATGGCTGGTTTTAAACAAACCCAACCCAAAACTCCATCACCATCTTCATCTTCTAGTGGGCGAACCCCTTCTCCCCCACCAACCATGTTAAAACGGGTTCCAATTCCTACCCACAAAATACTTGCCAAAGACAAAGGCAAAGCTGCTGCTATTGATCAAGGAAAATCAAAGAAACGAAAGGAGCCCCCTACTGAGAAGCTCATGGCTGATGCTATGAAGGAGGTTACTCAGAAAAAGAAGAAAACGGTTTCTTCTCCTCCTCCAAAGAAAGCTCCTTCGTACAAAGATAAAGCTGCAGAATTTGTTATCCCACCTGATTTTCTAAAAAGAAAAATCCATGAGGCTAAGACTCTGGATTTCTCCTATTTTGATTCAGATGGATTTACTTTCCAAGACCATTTGAGGTTTCATGGTCTTGAAAACTTTCTCTCCTCCTCACTTGACACTTATCCGAAGTTAATAAGAGCATTCTATTCCACCTTCAAGCTCACTGACAATGGCTTCAAGGCTGAAGTCAAAGGCAAGAGGATCTCCATGTTTTTTGAAGATTTCTCAAATCTGTTAGGACTGCCCTTCCATGGGAAATCAATTGATGGCAGTTCTGAGGCTGAAGTTGCGGATGAAGGCTGGGAAGTTTATTTTGATAGACACACTGCTGTGAAGGACCTGATGGTCGAAGGCTTTGTCGAAACTATTTCGCTGCCGATTGGTCAAATGAAGGTCCATCATCGAATGCTTATGTACACATTAACCCGGATGCTGGTGCCCCAATCCGGAAACCATGCCGTCGTCTAGAAGCTGGACATACTACTGTTGTGGGGACTGTCCAAAGAGCTCAAGATGAGTTGGACATGGATAGTGCTGAAGCATATGATGGAAGCATCGCAGAGCAAGCTGGTGCTGCCCTATCTCCAGTTAATCACCAAGATTCTGAGACATTTTAAGGTGTCACTTGTCGATGAAGAATCTTCAAAAACCACCCTTGTTTTTGGTGAATCAATTGTCAATCAAATGCAATTAAAAAGGGTGAATGTTATCTGGATAAGGCCCCTACCAAATGTTGAACCTGTTCAGCCTACTACACAACAAGCTGCTGAGCCAGTAGCAGCCCCTCCTGAGTTCTTCGCAAAGATACTAGAGTTTATGGAAGCTCAGGCGGCTCACAACGCTAAGATGCAAGCGTCAAATGATCGAATGGAAGCTGCTTTGAAGACACTCCAGGCATCTCTGAACTCAGTTGTTCAGAATGTTGATGCAATGCAAGTTCATTTAGGCATTAAGCTATCTTTTGAAGATATTGCGGATATCGGCCGGCAAGCAACAGAGGAACAAAATCCCACTACCCTAGATAGTTCTGAACCTCACGTTGAGGAGACACCTGCTGAGGATAATACAGCGGTCTCTGCCTCTCCCTTGGCTAATAGTGAGGAACAACCTAGTTTAGGTGATTAGGTTTTTAGGTTCTTTGTTGTGTGTAATGTCTTGTTATTGCTGTACTATTTTCTTCAATATATGACAAATGAGCCCGTTTATTCAATTGTTCTCTGATCTATATTGCCATACTCTGTTTAATCTGCATATGTTTTTGCTCTGATACACTGATATTTGTTTGCTCTGACACCATAATTATCCCCGGTGCTTATGTTTACTAACATAGGGGGAGAAAATTGTTTTTTTGCTGCTCTCTCCTTTTACTGCTTTTTGCATTAACTGATAAAGGGGGAGAGACATTATAACTTGTGGTAACTTTTACATGCTACTTATGTTGCTTCTGTACTGCAAATTGTTGCTCTGATGACTACTTAAATTACTCTGATATTGGTAAATAGCATTGGTACTTATGCTCTGATATTATGCTCTGTAACTAGTACCTATATTGGTAAATTCCTTGAAATGCTAAACTCAAGTTAAAATTGTACGCTTGTCACTTATGCAAAAATGGGGAGATTGTTGGACTTAAGTCCCCTTAATCCTAATTTTGACATAATTAACAAACATACAATGTTCATACATCATGTGATAAATCTAACAGTTTAACTGAGTAAGATTTCAGGAACAACAATTCAACCCTACATACTTGAGACAATCGCTTGGAACTCAAGGAATCAACAAAAGTTGGAAAATCTACTGAGCAAATCGATTAGGCAATCGATTTTGTAAAAGGGTTGTAAGAAAATATGTAGTCTGTGATTAAACAATCGATTAGGCAATTGACTGGCACAATCATTGATAAAAATTGTGCAAGTCAGAGGCAAGCTATTAGTATAGAAGTACGCCTAAGAGGGGGGG
>NC_021161.2:19165142-19173724 GCF_000331145.2 Cicer arietinum | reverse complement strand
TTATATTTTCTGTAACAAAGATTTTGTAAAGAAAGAACTGATAAAAATCCAGTAGTGAAACTGGTAGTTATCTTCATTGTTGAGAGGGTCATCAAGAAGAAGCTTTACTGTGATCTTGGAAGAGTTTGTAGAGAAACTCTGGGATACAGTGGTTGCCAAATAGAATAGAGAGAGAGTTTTAAGATTGATAGGCCGGGAGCGCTGGAACATCTGTAAAACACTCTAAAAGATTCTACTGAAAAGGCCGAAATCGTTTAATTTCGGGACTGGACGTAGGTCGTCAGATAAACGGCTGAACCAGTATAAAAATCGTGGTGCACTACTCTCTATCCCTTACTCTCTATTTCCATCTTACATTGTATCATTGTATGATTGTATGATTAATCTTGATTGCATGCTTGTATCTTGATTAATTTGTAGAACAATTACTGTATGTGCTGAACTAGTAATTGGTCAATACATGTAAGTGTGAACCTTCGCTTAGAAACAATTCCATGGGACCGTGATTGATCATTAGTTTAATAAAAGTGTTCTTTTGTTAAATTGATTATCAATCGTGTTGCAATTTTTAAAAATTGTCATATACCTTTTCAGACAATATAGGTCATATTTTACAACAAACATCATTTTTTTGTTGCTCTATTCAATATCGTTATGTTTTTTCTCTATTGTTTTCGATGTTTTTTTGATTTGTTTTGTCTGCACTGTTCTCTATTTTGTTGATTAGAATTACTATTAGAATTTTATTTTGATGTTGGATTTTGAAGTATGATAACCCCTTTAATTTTGTTTATTTTTCTATTTATTTTTTAATATTTTTATATATTGTTTGTATTTTATATTTAGTGTATACAATGGGTTTTAGCTTTCACAAAAATGGTTATCCTCCTATTCGTGATTCCGTTATCCCATTTCTAACACCTTTTTACAATATAAAAATAAGTTATCACATCATGTTTGAATTCCGTGTTTGATGAACCAACATGATATGATAAGTTAATCCACAATTCTATCATATTTTTGATTGAAATTTCTATTCTGAGTATGAGTTGAGTTAGAAACACCAGGATATGATAAAAAACTATACTTTACTCATTTACCCTTATAAAATATAATTTAAAATATACATTGAAATATAATAAAATATAAATATAAAAATCATGTAAAATATAAAGATATAAATCTAATCAAATAGAAAAATAACTAATAAAATTTGACAGTAAGCTTAAAAATAAAATAATAATAATTAATTTAAAAAATGTTTATGATTTTACACAAGGATAGTTTTGTCTTTTTATATAATTTAATTAGTAAATATTTAAAATTATAAAAATATGAAAGTTAATTAAAATTTTAAAATAAATATAATTTGTTTACAAGGTATTCTTGCCATTTACATATATATATATATATATATATATCATATATTTTATTTTATTTATACTTTAACATAAAATATAATTATGCGAATATGATAGAATTTTAGATTAACTTATTATATTACATTGGTTCATCAAACACTGAATTCAGACATGATATGATAATTTATTCATATTATACCTCACAATTACAAGGAAATGAAGAAAATGTAAATTGCTAAATATTACAAAAAATGAAAGAGTAAAATTCAAGTTACCTAATGAAAAATGTAACTCACCCTTCATACTATTAATATTCTAAATTAAAATTGTATTTATATAATTTACACATTTTAAAAAAACACTAAAAAGTTATTAATATTCTCAATTTACACATTTACTTCATATTATTTGATAAAAAAAGTTATTATTGTTATTATTATTACACTATCAGTTTCTTTATTTTTATTTTTTTATTATTATTATTTTTTTATGGAAACGCAAAATTTATTAAGTAATTAAATCAGCAGTAACGAAAGAGATAATACAAAGATAATACATAGAAGATGAAAGAAGGTGCTCTGTGGAATTCTTAGGCAATCTCGATTTTCACTAACAACATTCGTTGTGGCCGGAATGTTGGTATGAAGTTGGTGATTTGATTTTTGGGTACGAGAAATATAACCTTTTAAGTTTTGATTGTTAGTGGGAATGAAATAAGAGGTTACATGGGTCCCAAATATACTCTTAAGGTTGCAAACGATGCACTATTGAGATTGTGGAAGAAGAGAGAAGTTTGAAAGAAAAAGTGCCATGAAGGTGTGTTGTTGTGTGTGCAGGTGCAAAGAAGAAGATGATAAAACAATTTTTTATGTTATTCTAATTATTTTATTAGTCAAAATAAGAAGCTGAAAGGTTGAGAACAATTAGGGAGCTTTGTTGGCGGCTAAATTGGTCTACATAGTTTAAAGTATTATATTATTAATTAATAATATATTAAAGATTGAAGATTATAGTGGCAATAATTTAATGATGATATACCAATAATTATAATAGTAATTATGTTCGTATAAAAAATATTACAAATATGACTATTAATCTAAAAAACATTAACTTAAATATATTTTTAGTCTCATGATTTTAAAAATAATATATTATCAATTATTAATATTTTCTTATTTAAAAATAAAATATGAATGTTAATCTTAAAAAGGATTAAATAAATTTTTAATTCATATAAAGTTGTGACAAAGACCCGGATTATACTTTTAGACCTTGGAAAGCATTTCACCAGGCTACGGGAACTAAGTTGAAATTTAGCACAACATATCATCCACAAACAGATGGTCATACTGAGAGAACCATTCAGATCTTGGAAGACATGTTCAGAACTTGTATTCTTGAAGATAGAGGAAATTTGATTTGAGTGACCATCTACCTTTAATAGAATATTCCTCTAATAACAGTTATCACTTCAGCATATGCATGGCACTATATGGAAGAAAATGTATTACACCATTATGTTAGAGCTAGGAGATTTGGGGATTCTTTTACCATAAATAATTCAAGAAACCACTAAGAAGTTAAAGATAATTAAAGAAAAGATGAAAATTGCACAAATTAGATAGAAGAGCTACATAGATAATAGAATAAGGTCGTCAAAAATGGAAGAAGGCGACCATGTGATATTGTAAATGACTTCAAAGTTAGGAATTTGAAGAGCTTTCAAGACTAAGAAATACAATCCATGATTTATAGGATCCTTCAAAGTTCTCAGATGCGTAGGCTCAATGGTATATCTACTAGCATTACCATATTCACTATTAGGCTTACATGATGTATTCCATGTGCCATAGCTCAAGAAATATAATTCGGATCGATTTAAACCAATATATTAAGAAACTATTAAATTGAAGTCGAACCTCACTTTTCAACCAAAAGTAGTGCAAATCATAGACCGTTACATCAAGACGTTGAGAAACAGAAAGATTCCATTGGTGAAGGTTCTTTGGGAAGGATCACCACCGGGACAAGCCACTTGGGAACTTGAAGCCGAGATGCAATTTCGAGGAAGAAATTTCTTTAGGGAGGTAGAGTGTAACATCCCCCACAAAATTATTTAATTACAAATTATTGGTAATAGTAGCAAGGGTAGGTTAGGAAGAGAATTGTTACTAACGAAGCAAACTAGATAATTTACAACTAAACATCCCCTATTTATAGACCAGGTCAACAAAAAGTTTGATTTTTTCATTTTTCTTCTTCCTCATTCTCACGACCAAATAGAGATAAAAAGGGGGAAAACCCATTCACTCAATTCACATCACAAATCAACATGTTATCTCTCTCTCCATTATTCAAACAGGAAACCAACAAAAAGTGAGTTCCCTCGTCCACCTTTAATTGCATGTTAGAATAGTTATTAGAATATATTGTGGTTGAAATTTGATGATTATAAAGAACCAAACCTTGCATGCGAGTACTTTTATGGGTATTCAATTGGAAAAACTTGTAGTTAGAAATTGTATTTGATACTGTTGGATGTAGTTCAAATTGATTTGTAATTAGTTAGTGAGAATATGGTTAGAAGTTAGTTAAAATATGGTTAGAATTTAGTTGAGATTGTTATAACTTGTACGGTAAGAAACTGCTTCTATAAAAGCTATCATAACCAAGAACATAAACATAATTTTTTTCTGGCTGAACTCCAGACTATTAATCATTCTCCGTTTACTGAACTTTCTGTTTTCTTCTAAATTTCAATTCCTCTTAATTATACAACTTGTTCCAACAATTGGCATCAAGAGCTTGGGTTATAATTCTTGGGAAACACGAGTGCAAGTGTGAGGAGGAATCAAAAATTGGGAAACACAAGTGTGAGTGAAAGAAAAGAAGGAAGACATGAATGAAGGAGGATTTCCATTGAATTTGCTAATCCTTGATGGGAAGAATTATGATACGTGATGTGCATCCATGAGATCGTGATGGGAGCTCAAGATGTGTTTGAGATTGTTCAGGATGGCTATGAACAACTGGGTGCAAATCCAACGAAAAGACAACAAACAACTTTCAAAGATAGCAAGAAAAGAGATTGCAAGACATTGTTTTACATCCAGCAAGTGTGGATTCAAACAACTTTGAGAGGATCTCGAATGCATCTACTTCAAATGAGGCATGGGAGATCTTGGTAATGTACTATACATGTGGAGAAAAGGCCAGGAAAGTGAAGCTCCAAATGCTAAGAAGGCAATACAAACTATTGCAGATGGAAGAAGATGAGGCTGTGGTAGATTATTTCAATCATGTGCAGGTTGTTGTTAATCAGATGAGAACAAATGGTGAATCAATAACTGAAGTGGTAATTATTGAAAAGAACCTTAGAACATTAATACAAAGGTCGATCACATAGTGGTGGCCATTGAAGAATCAAAGGATCTTCATAAGAAGAAGGTGGAGGATTTGCAAGGCTCTCTTGAGAGTAAGAGAAAGGTGTGCATCAACCTCAACATCTCAAGTGCAGGCCATGCATGCCCAAGTTAGCAAGAAGACCAGCCAAGGTGATGTGAAGCACAAGAAAGGTAAGGGTAAATTCAAGTGGTACAAGAAATATGATTCTGATTAAGAGACTGATGATTCTGATGAAGGGGCTGAAATTCAAGAAATCATAACAAAAATGATAACAACAACAAGAATTTGAATGGCAAGAAGAAATTCAACAAGAAAGGAATCCAATGTTACAATTGTAAAAAATGGGGGCATTTTGCAAATGAATGCAAATCCAAGAAATTCCAAAGAGAGGATGATGAAGCTCAAATGGCAGCTGAGGATTCAGATTCAGATGATGTTTTATTGATGGCCACCACAAACAGAGAATGTTCTCCGTTTTCAAGCAGTCTTGTTGATGACAACTACAAAATAACAACGTTCTAGAAAAAGTGTTAAAAATGAAGAGCGTTCTTCGTCCCAGTTTTTGTTTCTCGATACTGGTTGTTCTAATATGATTGGACATAAGGAGTGGTTTATGAGTCTTGATGAAATAATAAAAAGCGAAATCAGATTTGCAGATAATAGCAAAGTAACTGCAGAAGAAGTAGGAAAGGTGTTGATTTAAAAGAGAGATGGAGAGAAATCTTTTATATGTGATGTGTTGTATGTGCCAAGAATGAAGAACAATATGCTAAGTCTTGGACAACATCATGAAAAGAGATATTCAATGAAGATGGAGCATGGAAAAATAAAGATGTTTGATAGTGCAAAGAGGCTTGTATTGAAAACCCCACTATCCAAAAACATAACATTCAAAACACCACTACAAACCAAATCTTCAAGAATGATGGAGGTTGAAGGACTAGATGAGATTTTGAATCCAAGGGAAGGTTATGTTGGTACCCCAACTGTTCAATCTCGTACGACTTGTAGAACTACAACTCAAAGGGAAACAGTCAATCGTGTAGCAAGAGTAGGAGTTGCTGTAGGAGATGTTGAGCAAGAGAACAAGTATGTTAATGTTTTAGTCACTCTTGCTAGTGTGCCAAGTAGCAGGAGAAGGGTCCCTGTAGTTTCTACTCGCATAAAGAAGGAAGAGTTAGAAGGCGTTCTTGCGCTGAAGGATTCGAGGATTGGTGAACTTGAAACAACCTTGAGTAGTGGTAAGTTTCATAAGGAAGAATTGTCAAAAATGGTAGGTTTATTGGAAGAAAAACACAGAGAAATAGAGTACGAGGTTGAGGATATTTTTAAGCAGAAGATTGAAGTTGAGATTGAATACCTGGCCATCACAAAGGTGGTCCAGAACTTGAAAGTTCAGACATATATACAACTTGGATTATTGGAAGAACAAGATAAACTTTTTGAAAATCAAGCACTGGTTCTCCACGAGCTTGTAGATGCGGAGACTAAGACTTCAGTGTTGAAGAACAAAGCAAAAGAGTTGGAAAAGTATTCTGGTGATAGTTTAGAAGTTGAAGAATCTTGGTGCTGTAGAGAGAAGTGTGTAAGAAAACAACATATAGCACCAAGAGGTCCGTGAGATTGTTGGGAAAGAGCTTGTCAAAGATGAGTTTAGTCTAGACTGAGGACATGGGACTGACCAAGAATGATGACGTTTCTGAAGAAGTGAGTGGTGTATCCCAACATATAGAGGACTCATTTGACATTGATGTGGACCTAGCACAGGCTTGTGGTGCATGCATAGTTGGATTCAATGTCAAGACTCCAACCATTTCTCTTAACTAGACAGCAACTCGTACGAATATCAAAGTAGTTAGGCAAGCATAAATGTTGAATATCTTTGAAGTGAAAGGGAAGCCAGTGGATACGACTAAAACTCATGTTGTAGCTTCTAGCAGTATGGAAAGAGTTGTTGGTCGTTGGATTTGCAACGAGACTGATTTGTAGTCGTTGGATGGATTGTTGGAAGAGGACATGAAGTTGGTAACAAAGATGAAACATGAAGCATTGAAGACTGAAATTGGTCAAGGCGACAAGGGAACAAAAGCTGATGTGTTGCTGACTATGAGTGTCTTGACTGAAGAAAGTGTGATTGCGGTGAAAAATGCAGCTTATGAGAGATTGATGAATTAGAGAGTGGAGATAAAGATGACGTTTAAGAAAATCAATGACTGTTTGAACAGATCAACAATGCGCATGAAACTGTGCTATCGGTGTGGTAAAGTAGGACATTTTGCTTGAGAATGCGCAAGACATCCAAGTGTTGATGGAAGGAGCAAACATATAAAAACAAGGTTTTACTTCTTAAGAGATCAAGTGATGAAAGAAGGATGAAACTAGAGCACTACAGTATCAATGATCAAAAGGCAGACATCCTAACTAAAAGATTGAAGAGGGTGAAATTCAAATAGATAAGGAATAATCTTGTATTAATGTCAATTGAATCACTTTGAATTAGGGGGTATGTTGGATGTAATCCAAATTGATTTGTAATTAGTTAGTTAGAATATGGTTAAAAGTTAGTTAGAATATGGTTAGAAGTTAGTTGAGGTTGTTATAACTTGTACAGTAAGAAACTGCTTCTATAAAAGCCACCAAAACCAAGAACGTAAACATGATTGTTTTCTGACTGAATTCTAGACTGTTCATCATTCTCTGTTTTCTGAACTTTATGTTTTCTTCTCTTTTCTTCTCAATTTCAATTCCTCTCAATTATACAACATGTTCCAACAGATACGAAATTGATAGTTATATTGACAAGATATTGTGTTGTGTTTGATTGGTTGAAACACGCACTTACCTTGATAGTGTAATGAATTGCATATAAGATATTTGATAAAAATGTAGTTGATGTCCTCCAAATCCCGTAGGTAGTACCTTTAGTTTTTAGTCTGTAACTTTTTAATAAAAATCGTTTGGAGTTTATTTTTGTACAATTGAAACTAGACTCAATTTTTTTTGAAATAGACATTGATTTCCCTAAATTTAATTGAAAATTGATAGAGAAAATAAAAATTATATTCATAAAATAGACATCATAAGCTTTCCAATGAGGGATATTTTACTCAAATCGAACACTGTTTGATATTTTAATTGAATAATCAAAGTTGAAGTATTTTGTGCACAAATAGATTATCACATAGCTGAGTTGAAATGAGCATAACAGTAGTTAAAGGAATCGGTTTTGAGTGAAACCAATTGAATTAAAAAGCTTACTCTTAGTACTTTAATAATCATAGTCGAGTCTATGAATTTTCATAACTATATATTACTTTTACAATTTGTAGTGATTTTACAAACACAACTGATGTCATAGAATTAGAGGGTGTGTTTCAAATACATTAGGCTAGGTTCTTCGTTAAGTACCTTAGTCTAATGTATAAAAAGTTAAAATTAATTATAAAGAACATTATTGAGAGTATAATGTAAAATTAAGAAATAAGACATATTATGCATATTTTATCAAATAATTTTATAATAAAATATTACTTCATATTAGAGAGCGGAATTTTATTTTAAATTCAATCCGCCCTGTAACTAGGATGGTTGTGACGTTGATTATCAATATTAGATAATTGGTTACAATGAGTTTGACTTTCTCAAACTGAATCACATATGTGGAATAAAGTATGCAACCTTCACACAGTTATATTTATATATATATATACACACACACACACGCCAAATAGGGATACACCTCCATGAGCGTTGGCAATGTTATTAATCAATTCCATAATGAGTATTGCTTTACCTACCTCAGCTCCACCAAAATAT
>NC_021161.2:19155484-19165012 GCF_000331145.2 Cicer arietinum | reverse complement strand
TATATATATATAAACATAGTTATAGTATAAAAATAACTATGAATGCTTATTAATTTATTATATCCTACCTAAGTTCAAGTATGTAACGCGACCGCAGTTGAAGTGAATAAGTTAATAGAGATATGTAATTATTTTTATAATGTCACATATTATAGAATTAAGTTATTAAATATTATGCATTATGCATTTAGGTCTCAGGAGTCAACCTATGTTAGTTCTGGTAGAACTCACTGAGACATAGTCTCATCATTTCTATTGTTGTTGTTTTCAGTTAAGCAGGTAACCAAGGATAAGGCGAAAGGAAAACTAACTTAGAAAGATTATGTAGAAGATTAATGGATGTTATATTAGACATGACATTTTCGAGATTATGTTTTGTTTCATCTGAACTTATGTGTTAAGTTAGATGTTGGACAAATTGTTTTGTTAATGTGTAGACTTGATTTACCAATACATGTCTCGTAAATCCTCAAGAAATAGTGTGTGAGTTTATACACCACTTAATCCTTGTTCGGAATGTTCTTCACCGAAACATTGTGTACTTATTTCACAAGCACATGAATCCTGGTCTTAATCGACTTATCAAAGTAGCATGACATAAGTGATGTCGAATCTTAGTGGACCTTGAAGGTGTTGTGATGAGGAGGTGAACCGAAACACTTTCCCACTAAGAACTTCCTATAGACGATCATTAAGAAGTTATCAAATTTCATGTGTACCAAGATGATATTTAGTACAAATTTGCAAAGGATGGTATAGTTCGTGGAGTACGAGAGCCTATACAAGCAACATGATTTGGTGCTACTTATTGACAAGCATTGGGATTGATAAATCTAATAAATTGTTGATGGTAGACGAGAACATGATGACTGTTGGGCAACACTGTCAACTGTTGGGGCATGTGTTGAAGTCTGATGGAGGCCTTATACGTGGGAGATGTATAACCTTAGGATATTTAGGAATGACATAATGAGATAATTGGCTAGCATGGGAAGGTGATTTTTGAATCGAGTAAGTTTTAGAATAATATTGTAAATTAGTTGGTCGTTCAAAATCTAAGTGAATGAATAGTTGAGGGAACAAATTAAATATTTGAGCGGTATTAGAATTCTAGTTGTATAATAGTAGGTATGCATTTGTTGTTATTTTCACGCATAAGACTAAATGGTGACTTTTAGGTGGAATAATTAGTTGTTGTAGAGGTGGACAATTGTTAGCTTTGAGATACTTCCACGACACCTTATTGTCTAATTTTGGACAAAATGTGGTGAACTATTGAGGTTTAGGAGGACATAAATTAGAAATCGGTTTAAATATTAGACGATGAGGAATACGAATTGACTAAAGCATGTTTTTGAAGAAATAATTGTTACCTTGAGAAATATTGTTGAACATGAGGAATCGAAGGAAAGACGATGAGAGATGTATGAGGTTTCATAGAAAAATTAGTGCGTAAAGATGTTGACTAAGTCTTGAGAATGGGTAAGATAAAATTAGAGTCAACGTTTGGAAACAATCTCTTAAAAAATAATTTTTGGGATTAAGGAACAATTCATGGTTACGATTTATAACTTGTAAACAAGTGATACAAAATTGTAAGGAAATGAAGATTTAAGTAGTATATCATATGGATTAGAGGATTTTGTCATGCGATAGAGAAAATTGATGGATTTTCTCAAAGATTATGACTTTGATTTGAACTATCGCTCAGGTAAGGCAAATGTAGTTGCAGATGCACTAAGTAACAAGTCATTACATAAGTCCAAGTTATTGATGCACATGAAGTGTTTGTATGAAAATTTTAGAAATATGAATTTGAATGTCACATGGCTAGATGGTGGAGTTTTATTAAGCCATTTGGAGATTTCCTGTGACCTTAGTATTTGAACTAGCCAAGATCAAAGTTTTGACGCTAACTTTCAATTTATGTTAGGAAAACAAGAATTTACCATACCAGTTGATGGAACTATCCTATTTGAAGGAATAATTTTTTTATTGAACAGAGAAGAACTTAAAATTTAATTTTAGAGGAGGCACATAAGGGTAATTCCATTATTCACCCAGGACCCACCAAAATGTACCAGAATTTGAAGAAAGATTACTGGTGGTGGCCTGGAATAAAGACTGATATTGTAGAATTTGTAGCACAATATTTGGTTCGTCAACAAGTGAAGATTGAACACTAAAGACTACGAAGCATACCAAAGATTGAACACTGAAGACTAGAAACTCTTTAGTGGAATTGGGAGAAGATGTCTATGGATTTCATAGTTGGATTACCTTGTACGCAGGTCGGGTCATGATCCGATTTGGATAATAGTTCATAGATTAACCGAATCGACACCTTTCTTACTTGTTAAAACCAATTACAGCTCGTCTAAACTGGCAAAAGTGTTTATGTCAGAGATAACAAGCTTGCATGGAGAACCAGTTAGCACAAAGACCCAAATTTTATTTCTGGACTTTTGAAAGCATTTCACTAGACTTTGGGAACTAAGTTGAACCTTAGCATGACATATCATCTACAAACAAATGGTTCCACTGAGAGAACCATTCATACCTTGCAAAATATACTTAAAGCTTGTTATCCTAAAGATGGAGGCACTCGAAATGACCACCAAACATTAAAAGTATTTGCCTATAATAATAGTTACCACTCCAGCATAGACTCATATTTAAGAATTTGTAGCACGATATTTGGTTTGTCAACAAGTGAAGATTGAACACTAAGGAATAGGAAACATACTCCAACCTCTAGAAATTCTTGAGTGGAATTGGGATAAGATGTCTATGGATTTCATAGTAGGATTACCTTATACGCAGGTCGGGTCATAATCCGATTTGGATAGTAGTTCATAGATTAACCAAATTGGCACATTTCTTACCTGTTAAAACCACTTACACCTCATCTAAACTGGCAAAAGTGTTTATGTCAGAGATAACAAGATTGCATGGAGTACCACTTAGCACAAAGGCCCAAATTTTACTTCTAGACTTTTGAAAGCATTTCACTAGACTTTGGGAACTAAGTTGAACCTTAGCATGACATATCATCAACAAACAGATGGTCACACTGAGAGAACCATTCATACCTTGCAAAACATTATTAAAGCTTGTATTCCTAAAGAAGGAGGCACTCGAAATGACCACCAAACTTTAAAAGTATTTGCCTATAACAACAGTTACCACTCCATCATAGACATGACACTATACGAGACTCTTTTTGGAAGAAAATGTAGGATGCCACTATATCTATTACAGGTAGGAGATAAAAGGACTTTTGGACTGGAAATATTTCAAGAAACCAATAAGAAGTTAAAGATAATAAAATAAAAGATGAAAGTTGCAAAAAATAGACAAAAAAGCTACGTGGTTAATAACTCAAAAACTACATTTTGGATCCATTTCAACCAATAGCTTGTCACGATCCAAAAAATAAATGCGTGACCGGCGCACAAGCTATACTCCTAGCCTGGCAAGCCTAGCAACTAACTTAAAAATTAAACAATTAAATAATTCTTAATAACCATTTCAAAAAAATATATATAATTTTTCTTAAAATTTCGACAGAGTATGCTCTGTAACTTCAACATTCCAAATTTATAAAATCTCTGTTTACAGCATTAACTCAATTAATTCATATTTCAAAGAGCATAATTTAATTGTTTAATACATTTCCCAAAAACTTTATATACTCAAAATAGCTGTAAATTACATCAAGACTCAATAGACTTTACAAAAAAGAGGTCATCGATCAAAGAGGCCTACCAAAACAAATATGATAGAAACTTGAATCTACTAACTGCTAGCTACTCAGCTGCCTGTGAATCTGAAAAAAATAAACAACATGAAGGGGTAAGTCACAAAGACTTAGTGAGGAGACAACAACCACCACCAACTAGAAGGGAAACACAAAAAGGCACGAATTTTTTTTTACAATCTTGTGGCGATTATGTTATACACATAATAAAATCATTAAACTTATAGGTTAGTTGTTCAGATAGAAATTTTAAAAATTCAATTAATAGCGAAGCGAATTCAAAATGAATAACCTTAAAATCATCATAAAAATAAATAAAAAAGTAAAAATACAAATTTTAGAGAACCAATAGGGGGGTTCATCTCATTGATAGCCCTTTCCTCCTAAGGGTGGTCTTTCCCTTAGAGGAGGCTCCATCTAATGGGTAACCCTCTCCTCTCAATCCCGCAACACATCATCATACACCAATTAGGGAGCTTACATCTCGTTGATAGTCTGCTCCTCCTATAAATGACATTTCTCATAGGGGCGACTCCATATAACAGGTAACTCTTCCTAATCAAAACAAGGTAACTAGGTGCACCTAACGCCGTTAACGATTTCATAATGATAACAACGATTTCTCAAAACACCTATTTAAAATCATATCTCATTTCATCGTAATTCATGGAAAACATATTCGATCACATAACAATTCAATATTTAAATACTTTTAACTCATACGTAAATCTAACTAATAACATGTAATATAAAAAATACCATTAAAATAAATAAATGACAAAATTGAGATAGATTTCAAAGGTTGTGTTCTCCAAAATTTTAAATAAATACTTTAACATAAATAACGAGTAAAATAATAATTATAGCATTATAAAAATATATGACGATGACCGTCGTCAACTCATTACTATGGAGAATCACCTAAGTTTGTTCTCCAACAACTGTCAAAGTAGCAGGACCTAAGCTGACAAATCTGAGTAAAAAAAAATATTCTCAAGACTTTAGAAAAATTATTCTAAAGTTTAGCTAACTGTAAGAAACCATAAAAATCATTTAATTCTACTCTAACCACAAATTAATATTTTTAACCAAAAACAACATTTTTCTAGATATTCATACTAGCATTAGAGTTGTGTATTTACCTCAAAGAGTCTCAATAAACAACTCTCAAGAGATGGGTACCCTTCTCATTCCTTAGAGCACAAACCCTAACCCAAAATTCTAACCAAGAGAATTTGTAAGAGTATGAGAAATTATGTTCTTTGGGATGCTAAATTCCTTCTAAGGGTTGAGGGTTTAAGTATTGTGGAGTGAGAAGAAGCAAAGATAATGATAGAAGAAGAAAAAACAAAAAAATGGGGGAGGGTTGTCTTCGCCGAGATGGAGAGAAGAAAGAGGAGAAGAAGAGGGAAAAATGTGAGGTGGATAGAAGTGATATAGAAAGAGAGTAGGTGTGGGTGGGGTACTTATTTATTATTTACTATTATTATTATTAATTAATTATTATTTTTTTTTTTAAATGTCACAGGATGTGTCAATCTCATTCCCTTATAAAAATTCGTCTTTGAATTTATTTGACTTATTTGATTTATTAAATACTACTGACCTTGAGTTTCAACATAAGTGTGGGTATTTTGCACGGATGACTTCTTCGAGTTCCCAAGTAGTTTCTTCACCAGATGGACTACACCAAATAACTTTTACCACAACGATATCTTTTGAGCGTAAACGTATCACTTGGCAATCTAATATAGCTACCGTATGTTCAATGTTTGATAGATTATAATCTAAGTTTCAAACGAGTTCTTAATGAAGTTTGGAATGACTTTCAAACTTGAGCAGTAAATTGAGTCCCACGGTCAGATATAATAGACATAGGTATACCATGCCAAGAGAAAATTTCGTCTAAATAAAGTTTAGCATATTGGGATGCAATATATGTAGTCTTCACAAGAAAAAAATGTGCTGATTTGATTAACCGATCTATAATCACCCACATTGAGTCATAACCCTTTTGGGTTCGTGGTAATCCTTTAAAAAAATCCATAACGATGCCTTCCCACTTCCATTCAGATATTTCAACAGGTTGACACACTAAGCACTTAGAGACAAAATCTGCTACGCCTCTCTTCACCCCTTCCCACCAATACAACTCTATCAACTTTTGATACATCTTATTAGAACCTGAGTGCGTAGTATAAGAAGAATGATGAGCCTCCTCTAAAATTTTCCTTCTCAAGCCACCAACATTTGGAACACAAAATCGAAACTTCAACCTCAGCACACCATCAGAATCAACCAAAAAGTCTGAAATTTTACCATTATGAACTTCCTTGATATCATCAAATATGGTTGGACTAATTTGTACGTGCGCTAAAAATAACCTCGAATGACCAAGTTCAAATTGAATTCCACTTTCAACAACTTCTTGAAATTCTTTAACTATTGGCCTCTTTACTTTTGCTATATGAGCAAGACTGCCCATGGATTTCCTACTCAAAGCATCTGTAACAACATTTGTCTTCTTTGGGTGATATAAGATTGTGCAATCATAATATTTCAAAAGTTTCATCCACCTTCTTTGTCTTAAATTTAAATCTCATTGTCGAAAAATATACTTAACACTTTTATGATCGCAATAGATCTCGCAAGTTTCACCATATAGATAGTGTCTCCAAATCTTAATGGAGAAAATCACTAACACCATTTCCAAATCATGTGTGGGATAGTTTACCTCATGTCTCTTGAGTTGTCTAGATGCATAAGCAATAACCTTACCTTGTAGCATAAGTAAACAAGTACAAATAATCCAGACTCAAAAAGGATATTTGATCACAAAGATCAAAGGGTTCAAAGATGGACAAAAGTCATGACGGCTTAAGAACTCCAAAATTCAAATGTCAAGAAAACTTGATCAAACTGGGTATATGACAAGACAAGAACAAAGGAAAACGTTTGATTATTGAACAAAGGTATTATTGAAGGTATAAGTACATGACGTTTAAAACGAGAACTCCAGAATGATTATTGAAGCTCAAGAAAATTCAAACTGTTAAAACCAAGAAGGTTAATCATTCTCCGTTTTTCTGCACATCAACAGCAGCCTTGCATTCTCTCTGTTTCAGTCTGCAATTCGTTCCTAATCTTCTCCAACCTTCTCTAGCTACACTCAAGACTCAAGGCAGATAATTTACCATCCAAGATCAATGAAGAAACGTCAAAGAAAGGACTGAGATGCTTTAAATGCTAAACCATTAAAAGTCAAAAAGTTATTTCAAAGAAGGATTATTTTTATTCTAAAATAATGTTTCAGTCAAAAAGCAAAGTCTCTCCAACAGCTCTTGTACCTTCATTCAAGTACATCTCCAGCCTATAAATAGAAGGCCATTATCCCAGTTCTCTGCAAGAAATTCAAGTGTTAAGTAACCAACAATATACAATCTCACTTAAGCTTGAAATTCTGCAAAAACAGAGGCAACATCACTTTCTGCAATTCGCGAAACTGTTACTGCTGCTAACTCACACACCAGCTGCGAAATTGTCATTAAATACTCTGTAAAGAATCTATTCTCAAACAAGAGTTGAGCAATATCAGATTCTGTCAAATTCAATCATTTGTAAAAACTCAAACTATAAGAGTTTCTTTATAGTTTTTTTAAGATTGCTTCCTATCAAGGTTAGATAGGTGTTGTAATTGCTTTCTGGGTGGAAAGTAATTAAGAAAGAAATAGATCAAGGTCGATCTATTCTAGGTGTTGTAAGATTAAGAAGGCTCTTCGTTTTAAACACTTAGTGGAAAATCTCACAGTGTGAGGACTGGACGTAACCCACGTTGGGTGAACCAGGATAAATCTTTGTGTGGTATTCTCTTTCCTATCTCCTTCTTTATTATACTGCATTAATCATTTAAGATAAAATAGAAACTGATTTTCTGCTAATTTAAGAACGTTCTCTGTTTTATAACATAAACCAAGAACGTTCTCCGTTTTCTGTTTCATAACCAAGATCATTCTTGAGTTATTTTCTTAAGTTTTAACAGGAATTTTTAAAAGGCATATTTACAATTCAAACCCCCCTTTCTTGTAAATCGACATTGTTACTTCAATTGGCATCAGAGCTCGGTCTCTAAAAAGTTCAAAAACACCTAACAAGTGTTAGAGAAAAGATCTAGAAGAATGTCGAAAGCAAAATACATTGTTGAAGGAGGATCCTCAAATCGACCTCCATTCTTTGATGGATCAGACTATTATTTTTGGAAAAACAAAATGCAGTTGTTCTTAAAATCTCAAGACACAGGAATGTGGCGCATCATTACAGATGGAGACTTCACACCAAGGGTTGATCAAGATGACTCGAATTCTGCCTTAAAAAAGGAAGCAGATTGGACAGCAGAAGATAAAGCTAAGGTACTTCTAAACTCTAAAGCTCAATTATTCTTATCATGTGCTTTAAGCAGGGAAGAAAGTGAAAGGGTAGATGAATGCACAACTGCAAAAGAAGTCTGGGATACATTGCAAACTCACCATGAAGGAACAAGCCATGTCAAAGAAACAAGGATAGACATTGGTATAAGGAAATTCGAATTGTTCGAAATGCAAGAAGGAGAAACCATTGATGAAATGTACTCAAGATTCACCACAATAGTAAATGAAATGCGTTCTCTTGGCAAAGCCTACACTGTGCAAGAAAGAGTAAGAAAAATCATGAGGTGCCTTCCAATCATTTGGAGACCAATGGTGACAGCTATAAGCCAAGCCAAGAACCTTGAACCACTGCCTCTGGAAGAACTAATTGGAACTCTAAGAGCTCATGAGGTAGTATTGCAAGAAGACAAACTAGTCAAGAAAGGAAAGGCAATAGCATTAAAAGTCTCTCAAGATAAAATCACAGTACCAGTTGAAGAGGAATCAGAAGAAAATGAACAAGGAGATGCTGATGAAATCGCGCTTCTCACTAGAAGAATACAAAGAATGATGAGAAGAAGAGATCAAATCAAAAAGGGATTTCAAAACAGAAATCCTAAAACAGAGATTGACAAGAGTCAAGTCACATGCTTTGGATGCAACAAATTGGGACATTACAAAGCAGAATGTCCATCAAACAAAAATCCACCAAAACGATTTCCCTTCAAAAAGAAATCAATGATGGCAACATGGGATGATTCAGAGGAATCAGAAACTGAGGAAGAAGAAGAAGAAGCCAACATATGCTTGATGGCAAAAATAGAGGAAGATGAGGTAATAATATCTGAACCATGTCATCTATGTCAACAAATGGGAAATGAATTTGATAACTTGTTAAATGACTCAAATCTTCTTATTCAAAAATGTAGTTCTTTGAAAGAACAGTTTTATAAAGAGAAAAAAGAGAAAGAAAGAAATCAGGCTGAAAATAATCTGTTAAAAAAAATGATTCAAGAATTGAAAGAAACAAAAGTTTTTGAAAGTAAAGAATGTCAAGAACATTCTGCGCTACAAACGGAGGACGTTCAACTTAGAAATAAAAATGAACTTCTCAAAACAGATTTACTAAACTTCATTAAAGCCACTGAAACTTTTCATAACATCATGGGATCTCAAATAGGAATTTTTGATAAAGCTGGTCTTGGTTTCAAACAAACCCAAAAAACCAAACTCTATGAAAACTTCTTTTTCCCAGAAAGAAAAGAAGAAAAATGCAAGACTAGATGCTCATATTGTAAAAAACTTGGACATCTAGAATTGGCTTGCTACTTTAGAAAAAGGGATGAAAAAATTGAAAGAAATAAG
>NC_021161.2:19149802-19155033 GCF_000331145.2 Cicer arietinum | reverse complement strand
TTGTTAAACCCATTTCAGAATCAACAACTAACAACACAGCTGTTTCCAAAACGAGAATGATATACCACTTAAAAACTAACTCTCAAGGACCCAAAACAAAGTGGGTACCTAAAACTGGAATGATATCACCTGCAGGTTGGTTTTCAAAATACAAAGAGAAAGCCTTGGTTCTTGGACAGTGGCTGTTCAAGGCACATGACAGGAGATAGAAATTGTTTCATAACCTTCAGCAAGAAGGATGGTGGTTCGGTCACATTTGGAAATGATGATCAAGCTCAAATTAAGGGAAATGGAACAATTGGTAAGACAAACTCTGCTCAAATAAATGATGTCCAATACGTGGAAGGATTGAAACACAATTTATTAAGCATAAGTCAGTTATGCGACAATGGATGCGAAGTCACTTTCAAGCCAAAGGTATGTGAAATCAAGTTGGCCAGAACTGGAAAAATTATGTTCTCTGGTAAGCGAAAGAAAAATTTATATGTGATATATTTGGATGAATTACCTGATGAATCATGCTTTATATCAATCAATAAAGATAAATGGATCTGGCATAAAAGGGCTGGACATATCAGCATGAAAACTATTTCAAAAATCTCCAAACTTGATCTTGTTAGAGGTTTACCAAAACTTAATTTTGAGAAAGACAAAATCTGTGAAGCTTGTGCAAAAGGTAAGCAAGTCAAGAGCAGCTTTCATACAAAAGATTTTGTAACAACAAAAAGAACTCTTGAACTACTTCACATAGATTTATTCGGGCCTGTCAAAACAACAAGTCTAGGAGGAATGAAATATGGTTTTGTTATTGTTGATGATTTCTCAAGATTTACATGGGTTCTGTTTTTAAAACAAAAAGATGATGCATTTGAATCATTTAAAACATTTTGTAAAAAGGTGCAGAATGAAAAGGACTCCAGCATCATCTCTGTAAGGAGTGATCATGGAGGAGAATTCATAAATGCCTCATTCAAAAGCTTTTTTGATGAACTTGGTATATCTCACAATCTTTCATGTGCAAGAACTCCACAACAAAATGGAGTTGTTGAAAGAAAGAATAGAACACTACAAGAAATGGCAAGAACTATTTTAGAAGAATCAAATGTTGAAAGTTATTTTTGGGCAGAAGCCATAAACACTTCTTGCTATATCTTGAATCGTGTATCTATCAGAAAAATCATCAACAAAACTCCGTACGAAATCTGGAAAAACAGAAAACCAAACATTTCTTACTTTCATATTTTTGGTTGTTACTGTTACATACTAAACAACAAAGATCCTATTGGAAAATTTGATGCAAAATCCGATAAAGCGATCTTTCTTGGATACTCAACCGAATCTAAAGGTTATAGAGTGTTCAATTTAAGAACTAATGTTGTTGAAATTAGTATGCATATATTGTTTGATGAGTTTGATGATCTAGATATAAGTAAAAAGGATGAGGAAGAAGAAACTCAAAATGAAACACAGCAGGAAACAAGTCTGCAGAAAACAGAGATTGATAAACAATCTCCGTTTCATTCTCCACCAAAAAGCTGGAAAACCATTGGAGATCATCCTCAAACTCAGATCATTGGAGACACAGCTGATGGAATCCGAACCAGAAGATCATTCAAAAATGATGACGACAGCATGGCAATGATATCTCAGATTGAACCAAAGTCAATCAAAGATGCTATTACTGATCAATCTTGGATTAACGCCATGAAGGAAGAACTTCTACAGTTTGAGAAAAATGAAGTTTGGACTCTAGTACCAGATCCTTTAGATCAAACTGTTATTGGCACTCGATGGGTATTCAGAAACAAGCTTGATGAAGAAGGTAAGGTCGTGAGAAACAAAGCAAGATTAGTAGCTCAAGGCTACAATCAACAAGAAGGTATAGACTATGATGAAACTTTTGCTCCAGTTGCAAGGTTAGAAGCTATTCGAATACTTCTTGCATATGCATCTCATAAACTCATCAAACTGTTTCAAATGGATGTGAAAAGTGCTTTCTTAAATGGTTTTTTAAATGAACAAGTGTATGTAAAACAGCCCCCAGGTTTTGAAAACCAAGCAAAACCAAATCATGTTTTCAAACTTACCAAAGCTCTTTATGGCTTAAAACAAGCACCAAGGGCATGGTATGAAAGACTGAGTTCATTTCTGATCGAGAACAATTTTCAAAGAGGAAAAATCGATACTACTTTATTCAAGAAAACTGAAGGAAATGAATTACTCATTGTTCAAGTATATGTGGATGATATCATTTTTGGATCAACAAATGAAAAACTATGTGAAGATTTCTCAAAACTTATGCAAAGTGAATTTGAAATGAGCATGATGGGGGAATTAAGATATTTTCTTGGTTTACAAATCAAACAATACGAAAAAGGCATTTTTGTTTGTCAAGAAAAATATATCAAAGATCTGTTGATCAAATATAAAATGAATGAGTCAAAAATTATGACAACTCCCATGCATCCATCCACTTCCTTAGAAAAAGATGAAAATGGCAAATCTGTCTCTGAAAAAGAATATCGTGGAATGATCGGTTCTCTGCTATATCTAACTGCTAGCAGACCAGATATTGTGTTTGCAGTAGGATTATGTGCTCGATTTCAATCAGCGCCAAAAGAATCCCACTTAACTGCTGTTAAACGCATATTTAGATATCTCGTTGGAACAACTAATCTTGGTCTTTGGTATAGAAAAGGTTCCCATTTTGATATTATAGCATACTGTGATGCTGATTATGCTGGAGACAAAGTTGAAAGAAAAAGCACAAGTGGAGCATGTCAGTTCTTAGGCGAAGCATTAATCAGTTGGTCGTGCAGAAAACAGAACACCATAGCACTGTCCACAACTGAGGCTGAATATGTGTCAGTTGTAAACTGCTGTTCACAAGTTTTGTGGATTAAGAACCAACTTCAAGATTACTCTGTAAGCTATTCCAATTTATTGTGATAATACAAGTGCTATAAATTTGTCTAAAAATCCAATTCAGCATTCTAGATCAAAGCATATTAAAATAAAACATCATTTCATTCGTGATCATGTCAATAAGAAAGACGTTGAATTAATCTTCGTTGATACTCAAAATCAACTTGCTGACATTTTCACTAAGCCTCTTGTGGAGGATAGTTTAAATTCAATCAAAGAAAAACTAAGAATCATGAAAAATCCAAAAAATTCTGGTTAAAATCTGCTTCTGCAGAAAACGGAGATCGTTTATCAGTCTCCGTTTCGCGATTCATCATTCTCCGTTCTGGAAAGAGCAACAGTCTGCTTTTTCCCTCTCAAAAGTAAAAAAAGGCAAATTTTGGCATTTATTACACGTGCCCTTGTGTCTGATGTTAGAATGCTGACACATACACTCCCCAATCCCCCAAAATGCTTTTCCCATTTCCCTAGGTACAAACTATTGGGCAGCATACTCATCATTACTCCACCTTTTTCTCTCCATCTTCTCAAGTCAGAAAACTATTTCTCTTCTCACCTTCTTTTCCCCAAAAGCTGGAATCATCTTTCTCTTTCTCTAAACCACATTCACTGTTCATCTTCTTCATCATCTTCCTCGCAAAAAACAACCATGGCCCGAACCAAACAGTCTGCACGAAAAAATGCCTCTCCCTGTACACCACCCTCTTCATCTTCCTCATACCAATCCAGAGAGCGTTCTCCCTCTCCACCACCACACACATCTTCTGCCTCTCCATCTTCTCACAATAGTCAAGAAGTTCTAAACCTCGTTCCTCTGTCTACCTTTCTTCCACCACTATACACTCGTCCTACACCAAACTACGCTCAAGTGCCTCCCCATCTTCGCACCAGAATCACTCCTCCACGCCGCTCCATGCGTGTCCAGTCTGGTATTGGTACGTCGAAATCCATGAACCCTAAACCATTTTATTTCATCATTTCAGACTCTGAGAGTGATGACTCTTCTGATTCGTGTCCCCCAGTAGCAAAATCACCAACACAAACTGAACCACAAAGAAACACGATGCCTACAGTACCAACACCTCCACCACAAATTCCATCAACAACTATTAACCCTTCGACACCCTCAAAGTCGGCTTTCTCTTCTGAACCTTCACACTCAACTCCTCCCCATCAAAAACGGAGATCATTAAATGACATTGTTTCCCCTTCCACAAACCAAAAAGAACCACTCTCTCAACCAAAACCACCAACTAAACCCATGAGAACCAAAAACACAACCACTATTGCTCAATTTCTTGCTCGAAAAAATCTCCCAAATCATCAGAGAAAGAAAACGCTTGCCCCAAAACAAAACCTAAAAACCAGTCAGAAACCCACCTCTCCAGAACATTCTCCCGACTGTTCCCCACCACAAGAACGTTCTCCGACTACTCCTCCACCAGAATCTTCTCCACATCCACAATCTTCTCCACAAAAGCATACCGAACGATCTTCACCCATATCCACGTCCTCTGATTCTGAACCATCTCCCCCAACTAAGAAACCAAAACAGAATGCTCCTCCTCTAATCTCCCTTGCAAAATCAAAACTCTTCAATGAAAAATGGGCTCAACGCCCAATTGGGATAGGAAGAATTTTTGTTTTTGATAATCTTGTTGTGGATGGCAATGCTGTTCAGCACCATACGAATGTTCTTGGATGGACTTCATTCTTAAAGATCTCTGAATCTTATTTCCCAGATGTTGTCCGTGCATTCTACTGCAATGCCAAAACTTTTGCTGACAAATCTCTTTTTATCTCAAAAATAAAGGGAGTGGAAATCAGATTGACTCCAGACATTTTGGCCAACATCCTTCAGCTTCCAACAGAAGGGCCATCTGTCTTTGGTGACAACTGGTATTCGGCTTTGGGTCTTAGAAAGAAAGATGTTTTGGCTGAGCTGTTTGAAGAAAACTCCACACGTGTTTTGGCCACTTATTTGAAGCCTCTCCCCAAAGTTTTCAACAATATGTGTCAACATACTCTACTTCCACACTGTGGAAGTCATGAGTACGTCTCTGATAATGACACCTTGCTCATCTATCATCTTTTAAACTGCAAGAGATTGAATTTACCTCATGTTATTCTCCAGCACATGATATGTGCAGCCCAAAAAGATTACAAAAAGAATAATGTGCCTTATGGCATGGTCCTGACTAAAATCTTCAGGCATTTTGGAGTATCTCTTGCATCTGAAAAATCTTTGATCAAAATCTCCAAGTTTTCCACCAAAAATTTATCTCATATGCGCAACACCGCCTCTG
>NC_021161.2:19134230-19149518 GCF_000331145.2 Cicer arietinum | reverse complement strand
CATCATGGCAAGACAAATTCAGCATGATCAAGAGACTGCTTTACTCAGAACTTGGATGGCTGATCATCTTGCTCCCAAGCTGGGAATTCCACCTCCGCCTCCTCATCCGGTGCCCCCTCCTTCTCAGATCCCTCCTGCTGGAAAATCCTCCTCCTCCGAAGGATCTTCTCCCTCCCTAGCCTCTTAGGTCTCTCACTTCTGTCTTTTTGTATGACAAAGGGGGAGAATTAAGTTAGATTTTCATTTATTTTGTTACAGTTCTCATTATGTATTTCTGCCACTTTTGATGTACCTCTGCCAAAATTAATGTACTTTTGCTATCTTCAACTATTTTATTTTATGCTGAATTAACAAATGCAAAAATTGAGGGGGAGCTGTTACAGCTCTTTATATTAGAATCAAATTAAAATCTAAATTAACATGTTTGTCATCATCAAAAAGGGGGAGATTGTTGAGACAAACTCTATATTTTAAAGTTTTGATGAAAATAAACAAAGGTTAATTAAGAATATTAATTATGATTCTAAATGTTATGTTAATTTAACTTGTGTTTTTGAGTGGATTTAATTAAGAGCAGAATCAAGCAAAGACAAGAAAAGACAACAACAAGATCATTCAGCATCATAACAGAGAATGATCTTCAGCTTCACCAAATTATCCATCATAGCAAGTTGGTCAAATCTTTTCTATCCCTGTGATAAAAAGTCTGCTCTGGAAATCTTTCATATCTAATAAGTACATGGCAAGGAACAAGTACAAATAATCCAGACTCAAAAAGGATATTTGATCACAAAGATCAAAGGGTTCAAAGATGGACAAAAGTCATGACGACTTAAGAACTCCAAAATTCAAATGTCAAAGAAAACTTGATCAAACTGGGTATATGACAAGACAAGAACAAAGGAAATACAGAACGTTTAAAACGGGAACTCCAGAATGATTATTGAAGCTCAAGAAAGTTCAAACTGTTAAAACTAAGAACGTTAATCATTCTCCATTTTTCTGCACATCAACAGCAGCCTTGCATTCTCTCTGTTTCAGTCTGCAATTCGTTCCTAATCTTCTCCAACCTTCTCTAGCTACACTCAAGACTCAAGGCAGATAACGTACCATCCAAGATCAATGAAGAAACGTCAAAGAAAGGACTGAGATGCTTTAAAGGCTAAACCATTAAAAGTCAAAAAGCTATTTCAAAGAAGGATTATTTTTAATCTAAAATAATGTTTCAGTCAAAAAGCAAAGTCTCTCCAACAGCTCTTGTACCTTCATTCAAGTACATCTCCAGCCTATAAATAGAAGGCCATTATCCCAGTTCTCTGCAAGAAATTCAAGTGCTAAGTAACCAACAATATACAATCTCACTTAAGCTTGAAATTCTGCAAAAATAGAGGCAACATCACTTTCTGCAATTCGCGAAACTGTTACTGCTGCTAACTCACACACCAGCTGTGAAATTGTCATTAAATACTCTGTAAAGAATCTATTCTCAAACAAGAGTTGAGCAATATCAGATTATGTCAAATTCAATCATTTGTAAAAACTCAAACTATAAGAGTTTCTTTATAGTTTGTTTAAGATTGCTTCCTATCAAGGTTAGATAGGTGTTGTAATTGCTAAGGGTGGAAAGTAATTAAGAAAGAAATAGATCAAGGTCGGTCTATTCTAGGTATTGTAAGATTAAGAAGGCTCTTCATTTTAAACACTTAGTGGAAAATCTCACAGTGTGAGGACTGGACGTAACCCACGTTGGGTGAACTAGGATAAATCTTTGTGTGGTATTCTCTTTCCTATCTCCTTCTTTATTATACTGCATTAATCATTTAAGATAAAATAGAAACTGATTTTCTTCTAATTTAAGAACGTTCTCTGTTTTATAACATATACCAAGAACGTTCTCCGTTTTCTGTTTCATAACCAAGATCATTCTTGAGTTATTTTCTTAACTTTTAACACGAATTTTTAAAAGGCATATTTACAATTCAAACCCCCCTTTCTTGTAAATCGACATTGTTACTTCAATTGAGACATTAGTAATCCCAAAGGACATAACCAGGAATTCATAATGTTCATAACAACAATCTTCGTTATATCATCCCCTTAATCTTCAACTAATGATACCCCGACCTAAATCAATCTTAGAAAAACATTGAGCTCCTTGAAGTTGGTCAACCAACTCATCAATACGGGGTAGCGAATATATATTCTTCATAGTTACTTTATTCAAATATCTATAGTTTACACATAGCCGCATGGATCCATCTTTCTTCTTTACAAATAAGACTGGTGCTCCCTAAGGAGAAGAACTTGGGCGAATAAAACCCTTATCAAGAAGATCTTGAAGTTGTTCCCTTAACTCCTTAAGTTCTGTTGGGGCCATACATAAGGTCGTATAGATATAGAATGAGTGTTAGGAACTAATTCTATAGAGAACTCGATCTCCCTATTAGGTGGCAACCCACGAAGTTCTTTCGGAAAAACATCTGGAAATTCACATGCTGCTGGAATTTTTTCCAATTTCTCCTCAGCCACTTGTGTATCCCTTACTAAGGCTAAGTACGCTTTACAACCTCTTCTCATTAACTTGATAGCTCTCAAGGATGAGATTTGGTTATGTGGTACCGAACAACGTTGTCCTTGAAACAAGAAGACTGATTGTCCCAGTATCTTAAATTTCACCACTTTGTTATGATAATCCAAAGTGGCATGATGCAAAGCCAACCAATCCATACCCAAAATCACATCAAAATCTACCAAGTCAATAACTACTAAATCTATTGGCAACACCTTTCCCTCAATAACTATATCACAAGAACGATACACTAACTTAGCAAGCAAATTTTCTCCAACATGTGTAGCCACAATTAAAGCTTCTTCTAGAAAAGATGAACATTTACCAAGTCGAGAAGAAAACCTCGATGATACAAAAGAATGTGTAGCTCCAGGATCAAACAAAACATGACCATCTTTGGAACAAATAGAAAGTATACATGTAACTACTGCATTGGATGTTTGATCATCCTGATGAGTCAAAGAAAACACTCGAGCCTGACATCTTCCTACTGGTATCTGATCTCTACCACCAAATCATCCACCTCCCTACTAAGATGCCCCTAAACCTCTAACATAAGAATTTCCACTGAGCAGATGCCAAAGATATTGGTGCTGATGCATAACTAGAGGATGGATGTGTCGTATCTACAAGATAGTCCCTCCTGATGTGACCTACTTGAACACATTGATAGCACACCTTACCATTACCATCTTTAGAACAATTTCCAAAGTGAAACCTACAACAAATAGAACATCGTGTAACTGAAACACCAGAATGTCTATGAGGGAAAGTGGATTGTGATGCTGCTCCCGAATCTGATCTACGACACTGCATTGTCCCAAAAGATTGCCCGCTATGACCAGCTCTTTGAGACATGAGTCTTTTGTTGCCCCTGATAACCAAACCTGGATCCACCACCACGATTCAAATAGTTATTATAGGATCCTTCAACCCTTTGTTTCTTCCGTGAATCTTATCTATTGCCTCCTTTTTCCTTCTGTTGTTGCTTAATCTGAAGGGCCAAACTCAAAACCTCAGCAAAAGTATAACAATTCAACCCAACCACATATCTAAATAAGTAATCCTTCAATACTCTAATGAACATCTTAACACACATCCCCTCAATGATAGAGTAAGGAGCGTGTCGATAGAGCTGTGTAGAACAAGCACTATACTCTAAAACTGTCATACCCTTCATTTGCTCCAATCGTTCAAACTCATGAGCTAATCCATCTCTAACACTCTCCGGAATAAAACGAGCCATGAAAATTGAGAGAAATATCTCCATGCTAATGAAGGTGACCCCACTTGTCTACCACGTGACACTATATCAAACCAATCTCAGGACACAACTATTAGTTGAAAGGATGTCAATTCCACTACTCTTACCTCAGAACAATCCAATGCTCTCCAAATCCGCTCTACACTATCAATGAATTATTGTGGGTCCTCAGTCGCAATAGACCCATAAAAAGTAAGGGGCTTAAGCTTCATGAAGTCTGGTAAAGTAACCTCAATACCCTTCGTTGTAGTAGTTGTCTGATCCTCAACTTGTCTAACCTCTTATTGACCATTGGGATTTTCATGTTATTGATCACCCTCATGTTGTTGTTCGACGATATTTTTGTGTTCAATTATATTTATACTTTTTTCCTTCAATGATATATTTTACAGTTGTTACTATATCATTTTAGCTTTATGTGTTATTTTTTAAAGGCATTGATATATATGACACAAATTATTTATTTTAACTAAATATTTTAATAATATTATGTTAAGGAATATTTTTAAATAAAAAAATAATATGTTAAGATCATTTGCTTTTTGTTAGAAAGGAAATAATCAAATAAATTAAAGGAATGAAATGTGCAATGTGCTTGGCCCATGTTGGATTGCAAAAGTGAGAGAGGGCATCATAGGAATCCTGAGAAGAACCATATAGATTGTCATGGAAATGAGAGGAGGAATCAAAGACATAATGATACATATGAAGGTGGCAAAATTAAGTTCCCTTCCTTTTTTGGAAAAAGTGATTCGGAAGCATATGTTGATTGGGAGCTTAAGATAGATTAATTGTTTGAAACTCATGACATTAGAGATGACATTTCTCATAGGGCCAACTCCATCTAACGGGTAACGCTTCGTAATCAAAATGAGGTAACTAGGTACACCTAACGCCGTTAACGATTTCATAATTATAACAATGATTTCTCAAAACACGTATTTAAAATCATATCTCAATTCATCATAATTCACAGAAAACATATTCAATCGCATAACAGTTCAATATTTAAATACTTTTAACTTATATGTAAATCAAACTAATAACATATTATATAAAAAGACCATTCAAATAAATAAATGATGAAATAGAGATAAATTTCAAAGGTTGTGTTTTCCAAAATTTTGAATAACTACTTTAATATAGAAAATGAGTAAAATAATGATTATAGCATTATAAAAATATATAACGATGACCGTTGTCAACTCACTATTATGGAGAATATTCTAAGTTTGTTCTCCAACAACTCTCAAAATAGCAGGACCTCAGCTGACAGATATGAGTAAAAAAAAATATTTTGAAGACTTTAGAAAAATTATTCTAAAGTTTAGCAAACTCTAGGAAACCATAAAAATCATTTAATTCTACTCTAACCACAAAATAATATTTTTAACCAAAACTACATTTTTCTATATATTGATACTAGCATTAGAGTTGTGTATTTACCTCCAAGAGTTTCAATAAATAACTCTCAAGAGATGGGTATCCTTCTCATTCCTTAGAGCACAAACCCTAACCCAAAATTCTAACCAAGAGAATTTGTAGGAGTATGAGAAATTATGCTCTTGGAGATGTTAAATTTCTTCAAAGCGTTGAGGGTTTAAGTATTGTGGAGTGAGAAGAAGTAAGGAGAAGGAAAGAAGAAGAAAAATAAAAATAAAAAAAAAATGGGGGAGGGGTTGTCTTGGCCGAGAGGGAGAGAAGAAAGAGGAGAAGAAGAGGGAAAAATGCGAGGTGGAAAAAAATGAGGTGGATAGAAGTAATCTAGAAAGAGAGTGAATGTGAGTGGGGTAGTTATTTATTAATTAGTATTATTATTATTAATTAATTATTTTTTTTAAATGACACGGGGTGTGTCATAGCTCAAGAAACTACTAAATTGAAGTCGGACCTCACTTTTCAACAAAAACTAGTGCAAATAATAGACCGTGACATCAAGACGTTGAGAAATAGAAAGATCCTATTGATGAAGGTTCTTTGGGAAGGATCACCATCGGGAGAAGCCGTTTGAGAATTTGAATCCGAGATGCAAAACAAACTATCCTCAGATATTTTCAAAGTAAGATTTTCAATTTTGAGGAATAAATTTCTTAAGAAAGATAGAGTGTAACATCCCAAGGATAATAATTTTGGTAATAATCTCAAGGATAGGTTAGAAAGAGAATTTTTACTAAAGTGACAAAGAAGATAATTTATAAAAATGAATTTCAGTAAAAAAAAAAGTAGTGCACATTAGTTTTGGTCAAAAGCAATAGAAATTCCCATAGTTTTAAATTCTAATTTATGTATTTGGTGTATTTTGGTATTGAACTCTGAGGTTTTTTAGCCAAGTTATTGTTATTTTGTGAATTTAATGCCGAAAAATATCTTTTGATGCCCCGATTAAAATTATTCGTTGATAAATAAATTAGATTAAGTACAGTGAATATTTTTTCGAAGAATAATTTATTTAGGTTAAGAAGAAGTTAATTCTGGGCAGTTTTGTTAAAAATATCTCGGGTTGCTGAAAATTGTATCTATCAATTGAGTTGCGACGAGAGTAGATATTTTTATCAAATGGTTTGAGAGGTTATGAGTGAAATGGTAATTTTGATAAATATCTAGATATTTGTTAAGTTATAATTAATATATAAATATATATATATATATATATATATATATATATATATATATTTATATATTAATTAAAGGAAAACAGAAACAGAAGAAAACGAAAACGTTTCCTCCCTGCCTCGTGAACCCATTCTCGTTCTTCCTCCTTATTCATTTTCGTTTGATTCCTTTTGCTTCAAGAAAAGAAACCCAAGGCTTGGTGGGTAAGAAAGCAAGGATTTCGCAGCTTCATTCTTCTTCTCGAATTCGAAAACGGTGTTTGTGATTTCAAAACCGTCAAACACAAAACTCCATTTATCTTCTAGATCTAAGCTTCATTTCGAAAAGTGATAGAAGGGAAAGTTGCTCACCTCCACGCTACGGTGCTAGTGAACCAACTTTGGAAGCGACGACGCGAGCGGGAACGTTACCAGAATTAATCGTGGTGCCGTAATCGCTCGTTAAAGCTACTGTTAAGATAAGGGTTTGAAGTGTAGATTTGGGGAAAATGGGTGAAAGTTTGGAGTTGGGTTTTTGGTGAAATTGATGAGTGTTTTCGTGGAAAAGGAATTTGATTCATCTATGTGTGTTGTTGTGGAAAAGAATTTTGATGTGTTTGCGTTGTGGTTTGTGAAAATTAGTTTGGCATGTTTTAGTTTTGTGGAAATTTGTGGTGATTGATGATTGAACTTGGTGTGGATTTTGTGGTTTTTGAATTGATCGAATTTAATGTAAATTGTGGATGTGTGTGGTGTAAAATAAATGTTTGAGTATGCTCTGTGTGGAATTTGAAAACCGTTAGAGTTAAATGAGTATTAAAAATGGGGAATCTTTTAATATCTGCATTTACTTAATGATTGTCGTGAAAATCGTTAGAGTTAAATGAGTATTAAAAATGGGGAATCTTTTAATATCTGCATTTACTTAATGATTGTCGTGAAAATCGTTAGAGTTAAATGAGTATTAAAAATGGGGAATCTTTTAATATCTGCATTTACTTAATGATTGTCGTGAAAATCGTTAGAGTTAAATGAGTATTAAAAATGGGGAATCTTTTAATATCTGCATTTACTTAATGATTGTCGTGAAAATCGTTAGAGTTAAATGAGTATTAAAAATGGGGAATCTTTTAATATCTGCATTTACAAAATGATTGTCGTGGATAGAATCAGAGTATGCTCATACATTTCATTGTACATGGCGACAGGATGGGCCATGGTGATAATGATGACCGGATGAGCCACGAGATGATGCCATGTGATTTGTTGGTTCATCTTATCCTTGCGGGGATTGTCGCATCGTGTAAGGTCTGCGATAGACAACACATTTTTGGTAAATCTTGCTGACCCGTGATAGGTGTCACCTAGGTAAATAGTATTTCTGCCTCTGATAGGCAGTACATTTACGATTTACGTTTTTAGTAACTCGTGCTGACCTGTGATAGGTGGCACCTCCGTAATTTAGTACTTCGCCCTGTGATAGGCGGTACAATTATGATTTATGGCCCTTCGAGGAGGGTTTTGATTGGAATTCCGAGTCCATGCATTTTGGCATATACGCATTGCATTAGAATGCTTGGCACACGAGTCATGCTTGATTTAATGATATTATTGCGTGTGTAAACTCAAGTTGTTGTTGTGATTATGACATAATTGCTAAGTGTGATTGTTTGGATTTGTGTGCAAGTGTTGATTGATTGCAAAACCTCGCGAGTAAGGTTTGATTTAAGGTTATGATTGCGTGTGTAAACTCAAAATATTGTCGTGATTGTGCCATAATTGCTAAGTTTGATTGTTTGGATTTGTGTGTAAGTATGGATTGATTGCAAAACCTTTTCGAAACGTTTCAAAACTGAATTATGCATGTTTCTGATGTGGTAGTCGAATACAACCATCCTGATTTGGCTACTAACTTATGTGTAGTCGAATACAGAAGGCTGTAATCGAATACATCTATGTTGTGTTTTGCTACTGAATTCTGAAACAGCCTTGTATTTGAATCCAGAGATGCTAAGTTGAAAGGTTATTTTATGCATTGAAATCTAAATGTTATATGTTAATTGTTAATTTCGGTTGGTGACCCTTTACAATAATTGTGGAAATCTGGGCTTTACCCTCATATGAGAACCATGATCTTCCCACCGGTTAGTACCCTGTGGATGGGAAGGTAGTTGGATATACCTGACTGGAGCTGTGTCAGGAGGGTCTTGTGGGGCGCGTGGAGATCA
Organism: Cicer arietinum; assembly: GCF_000331145.2. Taxonomy (NCBI): domain Eukaryota; kingdom Viridiplantae; phylum Streptophyta; class Magnoliopsida; order Fabales; family Fabaceae; genus Cicer; species Cicer arietinum. The sequence continues at coordinate 19,140,866 of NC_021161.2, read as the reverse complement.
CCCGGGTTGTATAGTTTTTGTGGTATGATCATATTAGGTGGTTGTATAGGGATTAGATGCCTTCCTTTTGGGAATGTATTTATTTTAATTTGGAAGACTGTACATGTACTAATATTGTCAGTTTGACATTTTATTTTGATGGGTCCATGTCCCACGTTTTGATGTGACGTGGGGAAGTTAAGATTCTTGGGCAGTGTTATTGTACAGGTGTCTGCCAAGAATACCTCAGGGGTATGAGCTATGTCTGATAGGTCTCATAGCCCCGGTGCATTTTGCTATTTTAAATACTTTGGATTTTTATTTCAAACTATTTCCGTTGCTTGTAAATACTTTTGACTTTTGTCGTTGTGTTACCACTTAAATATTTATTCAATAGTATTTATTTCTTGATATTTATGAAATTCGATTGTTTTACAAAGAAAAAAAAGGGCTGTTACAATTGAAATTATTTTTTTTTATGAATTTGTTTAAAAAAAAAATACACTCGCGCTGTTAAAAATCGGGGTGTTACAATTTTGGTATCAGAGCTTGGGTTTCGATTTCTTTGGGGCTGGGGAGCTTTGCTTATATTTTGTAGGTCAACCTGTAGGTTGGGAGTCATTATCTGATCATGCATCGGGATAAATTGTCCGAGTTGTCGAGTTCGATGTAGTTTCATTGTGTTGGTGTAGTTGAAAGTTAGGTTCGGAATTATTCTAAGTGGTACTAAGATTTCTTCTTCATGTTGGTTTTGAGGAAACAATGTCTCCAAGAAGGAACGATGCTGCAAAAGTCAACGTCAATAGGAATGATCAAATGGTTGAAGCAATGAATAACGCTTCTATTGATGCACAGACAGCTGCCAGGACTCTGCAAGATCTAGAGAAGGAAGAAAAAGAGATTCGTGTTGATGTGTCAAGGGAATTGGAAGATTTTCGTCTTTTCCATCCTCTGAAGTTCAAGGGTGATGCGAACTCAGAAAAAGCTGATAAGTGGATTCAAGAAGTGGAAAAGATATTCGAAATGACGAATTGTCAAGTAGGGTTGAAGCGAATCATGACAGCACGTGATTTATGAAGTGGTTCCAAGGACATAGATGTTATGTTGTTGGTGGTAACTCGAAGATGATGAGTATGGATGGATTAACGTTAGACGGATAGGCGATTTAATGTAAGGATCTAAGTGGAGAGCATTTTAAGAAGAGTATTAGATGTTCACCTGGTAGATTTCAGGATAAGACTGGATGAAGTTTGATAACTGTCAAAGAGGAGTGAACACCTTGAAATTATTGAGAAGATAGGGATTCCATTTGGAATAGCATTTGGTGCTTAGGTATCAAGGAAAGAGGCTTTTATCGAAGTTAAAGGAGCACTATTACAGTTCGGTTAAGATAGTTTACGCCACAATCATGGTTGTTGGCTACTTATTCACAAATTGAGGAACTGATCATCATTAATCTCTTGTTGATAATAAACAAAATCATGTTGAATGGAACGGACGAGTCTTACCGATTATGAAAGCGCGTAATGTTATTAAATATCTATAGAAAAGGATAGACGACCTTTCTTCACGAAAGCATGACAAAGCAAGTTCTATCATGTATGTTGAGTTGAGAGCAAACCTGGTGCGGTTATTACTCTTACTTTAAGTTTTGTAGGACTAGTAGGGTACTACAGGAGGTTCATTGAAGGTTTCTCTAAGATTGTAGCTCCAATGACACAACTTACTAGAAAGGGTCATCCCTTCGCATGGACAGAGAAGTGTCAGGAAAATTTTCAGTATTATATAGGAAGTTGACAACCTCACTAGTATTGGTATTACCGCAATCAAAAGAACCATATGAAGTTTACTGTGATGCGTCTCACCAAGGTTTGGGATGTGTTTTGATGCAACACAAGAAAGCTGTAGCTTACGCCTCAAGGCAATAGAAGATTCATGAAAGAAACTATCCTACTCATGACTTGGAGCTTGTTGCTGTAGTTTTTGCATTGAAGATCTTAAGGCATTATTTATATGAATTCACGTTCACAGTGTTCTGATGCAACACAAGAAATCTGTAGCTTACGCCTCAAGGCAATTGAAGATTCATGAAAGAAACTATCCTACTCATGACTTGGAGCTTGCTGCTGTAGTTTTTGCATTGAAGATCTGGAGGAACTATTTATATGGATGCACATTCACAGTGTTCAGTGACCATAAAAGTTTGAAATATTTGTTTAATCAGAAGGAATTGAACATGCGTTAGAGACGATGGATGGAGACTCTCAAGGATTTTGATTTCACACTGCAGTACCACCCTGGGAAGGCCAATGTAGTGGCTGATGCGTTGAGTAGAAGAAGTGTATCAGTGTCTTCAACAGTGATGGCTAGACAACAAGAGTTGTGGGAAGCTTTTAGCGACCTACACTTGAACATAGAGTTTGCACCAGGAATTAAGATTTCGAGTGGACTACTTGAAGACATTGTGAATTCTCAAGATGACATCTTAATTCAAAAGAAGAGGAACATAATAATGCAAGGGAAGACAACTGAGTTTAAGATTGGACGTGATAATATTTTGAGATGTAATAGTAGGATTTGTGTACCAAAAATTGCAGATATGAGGAAAATAATTTTAGAATAGGCTCATAAGAGTAAATTGAGTATTCATCTTGGAGCAACAAAGATGTATCAGGATTTGAGGCAGAATTATTGGTGGACAGGAATGAAGAGACATGTAGTGGAGTATGTATCAACTTGTTTAACTTGTTAGAAAGTCAAGGTGGAACATCAGCGACCTGCTGGAATGTTGCAATTTTTAGATATACCTGAATGGAAGTGGGACAACATTTCTATGGATTTTATAACTGGATTGCCGAAGACACGGAGAAATAATGATTCTATATGGGTGATAGTGGATCGATTAACTAAATCCACACACTTTTTACCAGTAAAGACCGCCTATAAGGTAGATAAGCTAAATGTGATCTACATTGCCGAGATTGTGAGATTACACGGAGTACCGTCGAGTATCGTATCAGACCGTGACCCAAAGTTCACATCACACTTTTGGGGAGCATTGCATGAAGCGTTGGAACGAAACTAAGATTGAGTTCATCTTACCATCCACAAACGGACGGACAGACTGAGAGGACAAATCAGTCCTTGGAAGATCTAATGAGAGCATGCGTATTAGATGATAGAGGAAGTTGGGACGATGTACTTCCATTGGTTGAATTTACGTACAACAATAGTTTCCATGCAAGTATTAGAATAGCACCATATGAGGCTTTATATGGGTGCAAGTTTCAAACGCCTTTGTGCTGGTATAAGGACGGTGAAAGTATGATTGTAGGACCGGAGATGGTAAAACAGACTACAGATACGGTCAAGAAGATAAAAGAGAAAATGAAGACATCACAAGATCTTCAGAAGAGTTATGCAGATAAGCGTCGTAGACTTTTAGAATTCGAACATGGTGACCATGTATTTCTGAGAGTCACACCTACGACTGGAGTTGGTAGAGCCTTGAAATCGAAGAAATTGACTCTGAAATTTATTGGACCATATCCGATTTTTGCACGAATTGGACCTGTTTCTTATCGGATTGCATTGCCTCCGATACTGTCCAATATTCATGATGTGTTTCAAGTGTCGCAGTTAAGGAAATACCTTGCAGATCTGTCTCATGTGATCGAACCAGACACAATTCAATTGAAGGATAACTTGTCATTTGAAATATTACCTGTAAGAATTGATGACATAAAGATTAAGCGATTAAGGACCAAGGAAGTCTCATTGGTCAAGGTGATTTGGAACTCAATTACTGGAGATGCGACTTGGGAATTGGAGAGTAAGACGAGGGAACAACATCCTGAGTTGTTTATCGACGCGTAGTTTTGAGGTTGAAACTAATTTTAGGGGGTAGTAATGTAAGACCCATAGTTTTAAATTCTAATTTATGTATTTGGTGTATTTTGGTATTGAACTCTGAGGCTTTTTAGCCAAACCATTGTTATTTTGTGAGTTTAATGCCAAAAAATATCTTTTGATGCCCCGATTAAAATTGTTCATCGATAAATAAATTAGATTAAGTACAGTTAATCTTTTGTCAAAGAATAATTTATTTAGGTTACGAAGAATTTATTTCTGGGCAGTTTTGTTAAAAATATATCGGGTTGCTGAAAATTGTATCTATCAATTGAGTTGCGACGAAAGTAGATATTTTTATCAAATGGTTTGAGAGGTTATGGGTGAAATGGTAATTTTGAAAAATATATAGATATTTAGATATTTGTTAAGTTATAATTAATATATATATATATATATGTTTGGAGGGAAAAGGAAAGGAAGGAAAAAGAAAGAAAGGAAAAACAAAGGAAAACAGAAGAAAACAAAAACGTTTCCTCCCTGCCTCGTGGACCCATTCTCGTTCTTCCTCCTTCTTCATTTTCGTTTGCTTCATTCTTCTTTTCAGATTTGAAAACGGTGTTGGTGATTTCAAAACCGTCAAACACAAAACTCCATTTCGCTTCTAGATCTAAGCTTCATTTCGAGAAGTGATAGAATGGAAAATTTATCACCTCCACGCTACGGTGCTAGTGAAACAAATTTGGAAGCGACGACGCGAGTGGGAATTTTACCAGAATTAATCGCGGTGTCGTAGTCGCTCGTTAAAGCTACCGTTAAGGTAATGGCTCCTTCCAAACTTTTAGTTTGCATTTAGGGACTTATTTGTGGTTGTGTGGAAATAAATTTGTTGGGTTGAAGTGTAGATTTGGGGAAAATGAATTTAATGCTTTTATGGGTGAAAGTTTTGACTTGGGTTTTTCGTGAAATTGATGAGTGTTTTCGTGGAAAAGAAATTTGATTCATCTATGTGTGTTTTTTAGGAAAATAAATTTGAGGTGTTTGAGTTGTAGTTTGTGAAAATTAGTTTGGCATGTGTTATGTTTGAGTTTTGTGGAAATTTGTGGTGATTGATGATTGAACATGGTGTGGATTTTGTGGTTTTTGAATTGATCGAATTCAATTTAAATTGTGGATTAAATTTTATGTGTGTGGTGGAAAATAAATGTTTGAGTATGCTCTGTGTGGAATTTGAAAATCGTTAGAGTTAAATGAGTATTAAAAATGAGGAATCTTTTAATATCTGCATTTACTTAATGATTGTCGTGCAAATTGTCAGAGTTAAATGAGTATTAAAAATGGGGAATCTTTTAATATCTGCACTTACAAAATGATTGTCGTGGATAGAGTCAGAGTATGCTCATACATTTCATTGTACATGGCGACCGGATGGGTGATGACTCTTCATCATATGCATATTTTCCCACTATTTTAGTCTTATTTATCCTCAATTATTAGTTAAATTAAGGATTTATTTGATATATTTTGTTGATTTTTGTTCTTTGTGTTAAATTAAATGTTTTGTGTTTTATTTTAGTGATTAAGTAGGAATTTTTCGTAATTTTACATTGCGTTGTGTTTTGGTGCAGTGCTGAATTTTTGTGAGAAATCAACATGACACATGTAGAGTATTGCAGCCATATCAGAAGTTGTAGATGTCCAATTGAGGTCAAACCAAATGCAAATGAAAGCTAGGATCCATAGCTACAACTTTCATGAAGACACCGGAACCAAATTCAAACTCGAAAGAGGATAAAAAAGCAATATACGCCGGACAGCAGATACTGAGCGCGCCAAAGCGCGCCCAAGCGCAAGTCAAGCGCTTTTCCCAGCATCTGCTACTGCCCAAACGCGCTGGAGCGCGTTTTACCGCGCCTGGGCGCGCGACCCACACCAGCAACCATAAAAACACAGATTTTTACTGTTTTAGGGATCTTTTTTTACTCTTGGGAACTTGGGAGACTTGTGCCCTAGCATAGAAACTCAAAGACGACCGTTTCTAACATCATTGGAGCAGTTTTATCAAGAACCATTCATGAATCCTTCTTGTAATAATTCTCTAATCTTTATCTCTTTTATTTCTGTCATGAGTAACTAAACCCTATTTGTTAGGGATGAGTGTAACCAGATGAAACCCTTATTTTTCTGATTTGATTTCTAGTTATATGAATGAGTTTATTGAATTATTTTTCTCATCTATGTGCTTAATGCTTTTTATTGCTTGATCAACATTAAAATGTTCTACGATTTGTATTTTGAAACGGAAGTGGACTTTACAAATGCTTGAGATGAGAAATTCATGAATTTGTAGTCTAGACATAGGTGCAGGTCATGAAACCAATTAAATTAGTTGCAAAGCAATAATTTACAAGAGAATTTCTATACGGTAATGCTTAATTCTAATCTTAAATCCACTAAGGAATTAGGGGTTACTTTGGAATTAAAGGTTCTGTCACTAAGACATTAGGGCAAGAATAATAAAGAGAATTCGGTAATAATTCAATAAAGGAATTCAATAACTAGGATCAAATTAGACACCAAGGTTGGATTCGAAGTGAAACTCATCCCTGACATTTTTCTCATTATAAAAGATCAATTTTATTATTGTTGTTAATTTCAAACATTATTTCAATCAACTTGGGAACCTTTTTGTTCAATTCTAGTAATCAAATATAATTCAATAGTAAAACGCAATCCTTGAGTTCGACACTCGGTACTACCGTTTTATTATTACTTGCAACGATTCAGTACACTTGCTGAAACACAATC
>NC_021161.2:19129977-19133905 GCF_000331145.2 Cicer arietinum | reverse complement strand
CTTGGGAACTTTTTTGTTCAATTCTAGTAATCAAATATAATTCAATAGTAAAACGCAATCCTTGAGTTTGACACTCGGTACTACCGTTTTATTATTACTTGCAACGATTTAGTACGCTTGCTGAAACGCTATCCTGTGCGCTATTGGAAATAGAACTTTTGGGAAGGCATTGTGTGATCTTGGGACTAGTGTGAGTCTTATGCCCCTTTCCATATACAAAAAACTGGGCATTGGAAAAGTCAAAGGCACACAGCTTATGCTACAATTTGCGGATCGCTCAATGAAACACCCCTATGGAGTGGTGGAAGATGTGTTGGTTAAAGTGGACAAGTTTATTTTTCCAGTGGATTTCGTGGTACTAGACATGGAGGAAGACAATGATATTCCCCTTTGATTTTGGGGAGACCGTTCTTAGCAACAGGGTGAGCTATGATTGATGTAGCAGATGGCACCTTAACCTTAAAAGTAAATGAGGAAACCGTCACTTTTAACATTCTGAAAGCCATGGAAGACTCAAAAGAAAGAGAATGGTGCAATCGAATCTAAATCTTAGATGAGATAGTCAACGAAGAAATAGAGCATCAAACACCCAGTTTTCCGTTAGAAAAAGTGTTATGCCTACCCCCAGATGTTGTCAAAGAAAGTGAAGATCCAAAGATGAAAGAGGTTTTGGCAATGTTGGAGGCATCACCATCCTACTCCCCCCGTTTTCCTACAAGATGGGAGGAGTTGAAAGGGAATGAAGATAAGCCCTCAGAGAAAAAGACACCACTGATTGAACTTAAACAGTTGCCTCTTCATTTGAAAAATGTATTCCTAGATGAAGAAGATAAGAATCCAGCCATAATTAGTGCAAGCTTGAGTGAATTGCAAGAAGAAAAGCTGTTGAGAATTCTACGAAAGCATATGGGGGCCATCAGTTGGTCCATTGAGGACTTGAAGGGAATAAGTCCTACTTTTTGTATGCACAAAATCCTAATGGAGGACAATCACAAGCCGGTATTACAACCACAAAGGAGATTGAACCTGACAATGAAAGAAGTGATTAGGAAAGAAGTGGTAAAGCTCCTAGAAGCTGGTCTCATCTACCCCATCTCAGACAGCCCTTGGGTGAGTCCCGTCCAAGTTGTACCAAAAAAGGGTGGAACGACCGTCATCACAAATGAAAAGAATGAGCTAATTCCTACACGAACGGTTACAGGATGGAGAGTGTGTATGGACTATAGAAGGTTGAACAGCGCTACGAGGAAGCATCATTTCCCACTCCCTTTTATTGATCAAATGTTGGAGTGGCTAGCCGGACATGAATATTACTGCTTCCTAGATGGCTATTCACATGTCCGTATGGGGTGTTTGCATATCGACGAATGCCGTTTGGGCTGTGCAATGCACCCGCCACATTTCAAAGGTACATGATGTCCATATTCTCCGATGTGAGTGAAAAACATATCGAAGTATTTATGGACGACTTTTCTGTCTTTGGTTCATCTTTTGATAATTGTCTGAGTAATTTGTCTCTTGTATTAGAAAGGTGTGAAAAATCCAACTTGGTGCTAAATTGGGAAAAATGTCATTTTATGGTACGAGAGGGAATCGTATTAGGCCACCGAATCTCCCACAAGGGGATTGAGGTAGACAAGGCCAAAGTTGAAGTTATTGAAAAACTTCCTCCTCCTACCAACGAAAAAGGCATTAGAAGCTTTTTAGGCCATGCTGGATTTTATAGAAGATTTATAAAAGATTTTTCAAAAATTGCAAAACCACTCACAAATTTACTTGTGAAGGACACACCCTTCAAATTCAATGAGGATTGTTTGCATGCTTTTAACAGTTTGAAAAATAAGTTGATAAATGCGCCCATTATCACTACACCTGATTGGTCACTACCTTTTGAAATCATGTGTGATGCAAGTGACAGTGTTATTGGGGCAGTCCTGGGACAAAGAAAAGATAAAATGTTGCTTGTAATTTACTATGCTAGCCATGTCTTAAATCATGCCCAACACAATTATGCCACAACTGAAAAAGAATTATTAGCTGTAGTTTATGCTTTTCATAAATTTCGATCTTATTTACTAGGATCGAAAGTTATTGTGTATACTGATCATGCTGCCTTGAGGTATTTGTTTACTAAGCAGGAACCGAAACCAAGATTACTTAGATGGATTCTATTACTACAAGAATTCGACATTGAGATTCGAGATAAGAAGGGATCAGAGAATACGGTAGCAGATCACCTATCTCGATTGGAGAATGTCGAGGAGGATGACGACATTAGACCAATTCGAGACCAGTTTGCCGATGAGCACATCTTCGCTATGGTCATGGCACCTTAGTTCGCTGACTTTGCTAATTTTAAGGTAGGTGAGACAATTCCACCTGATTTCACGTACCAACAACGAAAGAAATTCATCCATGATGCTAAATTCTATGTATGGGATGAACCCTTCCTGTACAAAAGAGGAGTGGATGGTTTGTTGCGAAGGTGTGTGCCTGAGGAGGAGCAAGAAAAGGTACTGTGGCACTGCCACGACTCTGAGTATGGGGGTCATTTCAGTGGTGATCGGACTACAGCAAGAGTTCTCCAATCGGGATTATTTTGGCCTTCATTGTTCAAAGATGCATTCAACTACGTGAAGAAGTGTGATCGATGCCAGCGCACCAGTAATATTTCAAAATGGGATGAGATGCCGCAAAATCCTATATTAGAAGTAGAAGTGTTCGACGTGTGGGGTATTGACTTCATAGGTCCATTCCCATCCTCACATAAAAAAAGTCTATATTTTGGTGGCGGTGGATTATGTCTCCAAATGGGTTGAAGCAGTTGCTACTCAAACTAATATTCAAAACAGGTCATCACATTTCTCAAGAAGAACATCTTTGCCCGTTTTGGCGTACCTCGAGCTTTGATTAGTGACGAAGGCACTCACTTTCTAAACCGAAAAATGGAATACCTTCTGAGGAAATATAATGTGCGTCATAGGGTGGCAACTCCATATCACCCGCAAACCAGTGGGCAAGTTGAAGTATCCAACAGACAGCTCAAGCAAATTCTTGAAAAAACAGTGAATGCTTCACGAAAAGATTGGTCAACGAAACTTGATGATGCACTTTGGGCATACCGAACAGCTTTTAAAACCTCTATTGGTATGTCACCGTATCAAATCGTGTATGGTAAAGCCTGCCATTTGCCGCTCGAACTAGAGCATCGAGCATTTTGGGCGACGAAATACTTGAATTTTGACTTGGTTAAGGGAGGTGAATCAAGAATTTTGCAGCTTCATGAGTTAGAGGAGTTCCGGAATTTCGCATATGAGAACACTAAAATATATAAAGAAAAAACCAAGAAATGGCATGACAACAAAATTAAATTCAAGGAATTCCAAGAGGGAGAGCTGGTTCTTCTATTCAACTCAAGATTGAAGTTGTTCCCAGGAAAACTAAAGTCAAGATGGTCGGGCCCCTTCAAGATAATCAAGGTGTTTCCATACGGGACTGTGGAGTTGAAAGACACACACTCGAATCGGAACTTTAAGGTGAATGGACAAAGACTCAAATCTTATTTAGGGGCAGAGTCAAGACCTGTGATGGAGTCCATCCATCTGATCAACATTTGAAGGGTGGAATGTCAAGCTCAAGACACTAAACGAGCGCTTATTGGGAGGCAACCCAATTTTATATCCTTTGCACCGTAATTATTTATTGTGTTTCACATCTATTTTACTCCATTTAGCTTCAATTTTAGTCTCTAATTGCTAGCTCTCTTAGTTTTGATGTTTGGTATGAGCAAGGAATCAAAAAAGATGCGTTGAGAAGCGATCGTACGGCTCCAAGTGACACAACGTGCGCCCAAGCGCGTCCAAGCGCAAGCCAAGCGCATTTTTTAGGATTTACTACCGTCAAAGTGCCCCCAAGCGCAAGCCAAGCG
>NC_021161.2:19128163-19129569 GCF_000331145.2 Cicer arietinum | reverse complement strand
CATCATCTCAAGTAAGTTTTCCTCCCCTATCCAACATTCTTTCTTCCTCAAGTAAGTTTCCCCCAATTCCTAATATCAATTATTTCTTGTTCATTGATGCATGTGGGCTTTATATTCGAATTGGTGCTAGTATTAGGAATTGTTCATACATGCATGTTCATTTTCTGAGATTGAATGGGTGATTATGTTGCATATATGTGAATTGTTCATGTGCTTTCTCAATGCACTCCAACTGTTTGTTAACATGACACAACCACTTCTGCACCTTAAGTCCCACAAACATGACTACACTCCAACTGTTTGTTAAATTGACACAACCACTTCTGCACCTTAAGTCCCACAAACATGACTGCACCCCAACTGTTTGTTAAAATGACATCCAATATATACGCATTATTATCATGTAGAATTTTGTTGGACTAACCCAGGGCCATTTAAGTTGTTATTTTCCAAGAGGGATCATGCTTTGATTGTCTCTAACTTGAAATGTTTTGAACACTGGGTGTAATTCGTATATATATATATTTTTTTTTGCATGACTTAATGGCAACCAAAAAAGCAAAACGAACTAAGGTCGCAAGTACATCCTCCACCCCACCGCACAATACATTTTTATTCAAGATGATGGCAACACAAGAATTCCATGCCAAGCTCCCTGCCATCAAGAAGTTTGTGAGTGAGAAAAACTTTCGGTTGGAAGCAGATGAATTTGTTGACATCCAGGCGATGATTGCGGCCAGAGGCTGAGAGAAGCTAACCACCTTCGCTACCACATCAAGCAAGTCCTTAGCAGTGGAATTCTTCTCCAATGCCTTTGATCTGAATTCTGAAGACCCATTTCCACACGACGAATTTGTGAGCTATGTGAAGGGAAAAAGGGTACCCTTTACACCCCAGGTCATCAATGCAATGTTTGGGCTGCCAAGTTATCGGGACTGCCGTTTTCGAGATATGTTGGACTATAGCAGAAAAGTGGACACTCAGGAGATCCTACACATTTTATGCAGACCAGGCACATATTGGGTTCGAAATAGGGATGGGTTAGGAAACTGCGCTCAGTGGATCTCAACCCAATTGCCAAAGCCTGGAGCACCTTTGTCCTTCACACGCTACTCCCATGTTCCAATGTGTCCGATATAACACTTCACAGAGCATACCTACTCACTGCCATCATGAAAGGCGACAGAATCAACGTGGGTGCAGTACTGGCTGATGATCTGTGGGGGACAGCAACTCTTGACCCTCCGACAGGCTACTTCCATCATGCTTCTCTGATAAGCAAACTATGTGAATAGGTGAGAGTGTTACCTAAACAGGGTGAATAAATGGTGAAACCTGCTACACCAATCACTGCTAGGTGGATAGAAAAATACTCCACAATTCCGGGAGAGGACCTTGGTGCCCCA
>NC_021161.2:19096318-19127310 GCF_000331145.2 Cicer arietinum | reverse complement strand
TTTATGCTGATCTTTTCGCACCTCACCAGTATACTGGCGACCATAGCGGAACAGGAGCGGACGATCTAAACGAGAATCCTTGAACTACTACACTTAGAGAAGTTTTCTTCCTTTTTTATATATTTTTTTCTTTCTGTTGGTTGCCCTGTTTCTTTCCGTTTTCTTGTTTTCGTTGTTTAATGTCAGTGTATGTTGACTTTCGTTTATTCATGTTTTTGTTTTTTTCTTTTCACTAAATGTGTATTATGATGAAACAATCGTACTGACTTGCACTTAATCTTAAAATTATGTTTGTGATTTCGCAACTTAAATTTCATTTCTTAGAGTATGTTATTGCTCAAGTCGACAAGCCTTCCTAATGCATGCGTTCTTGATTACTAAATGGTTGTAGAAGGCAAATATGCCATCAATTTTTCAAAAATAGAATTTTTACTTTTCAGAAGCATGTTGGCTTTATTTTGATTATTCATACTCTCTCTTATTATCCTAGCTGTGAGCTTTTGAGCCTAAACACTTAAATTCTTTGTTGTGTGATTATCCAGACATGTGTTATCCCTCTAGAACTTGCACTAATTCTGACTTGCATCACTTGTAATGTATGCATACATTGAGGCAATTTTATTGGTCGTTTGAGCCTTTCTAACTACCATATGAAAATTTTACCCTTTGCTAGCCCCTTTAAGCCTTGCCCTTTTATTTTGGTTACTAGCCACATTATAAGCCAAACACCTGATTTTAATTAAATCACCTTACTTGGAGTTAGGTAGAAAAAAAAAAATTCTGGTCTTGATAAAATTCTAAGTTTTGGGTTGCTCATGGGATAACAACTTTTTAAGTTTGGGGTGATGATTCTCACAAAAAGAAAAGAAATAAAAAGAAGAAAAAAAAAATTCAATTTGTGTACTATGGTAAAAAAAAAAATAAAAAAATATCTTCTTGGTTCTTTTGTCAATGTCTGAGAATCTCCATAATGAAAAGGTGAAGAAAAAAAAATGGTAGAATAAGGTGGAAATATATGCCTAACTCCAAGTGGTAAAGCCTACTATCCTAAAATGTCCTACCCTTACCTTAGCCCCATTACAACCCGAAAGTCCTCCAAAAATGTATGTGTTTACTGCATTGTGATTGCTAACTAGAATTTTTTCAAGCCTATGGTAGCGTGATGCATGTTTTAGGATTTGAGTGATAAATTCATAAACCTTTATAAACACTTGAGAGAAATTTTGGTGAGATTGTGTGAAGAGAGAGTTGAATTTGATGAATGAATGCCAAGGTATACAAATCTTGTTGTCTGTATTTTTGAAAACAACCATAGAGTATGATGAATGTTTTGCAGTAGCAAGAACTTTGAAATTTGAGTTTGATGTAATTTGAGAAATTGAATTTAAGTGTGCATTTAACAGGACCAAATATGAAATTAATTGTTGCTTGGGGACAAGCAATAGATTAAGTTTGGGGTTTTGATGACTCTTCATCATATGCATATTTTCCCACTATTTTAGTCTTATTTATCCTCAATTATTAGTTAAATTAAGGATTTATTTGATATATTTTGTTGATTTTTGTTCTTTGAGTTAAATTAAATGTTTTGTGTTTTATTTTAGTGATTAAGTAGGAATTTTTCGTAATTTTACATTGCGTTGTGTTTTGGTGCAGTGCTGAATTTTTGTGAGAAATCAACATGACACATGTAGAGTATTTCAGCCATATCTGGAGTTGTAGATGTCCAATTGGAGTCAAACCAAATGAAAATGAAAGCTAGGATCCATAGCTACAACTTTCATGAAGACACCGGAACCAAACGCAGACTCGAAAGAGGTGAAAAATGTAATATACGCCGGACATAATATGCTGAGCGCTGGAGCGCGCCCAAGCGCAAGCCAAGCGCTTTTCCCAGCATCTGCTACTGCCCAAACGCGCTTTCTAACGCCATTGAAGCAGTTTTATCAAGAATCATCCATGAATCATTCTTGTAATTCTTCTTTAATCCTTATCTTTTGTATCTCTGTCATGAGTAACTAAACCCTATTTGTTAGGGATGAGTGTAACCAGATGAAACCCTTATTTTTCTGATTTGATTTCTAGTTATATGAATGAGTTTATTGAATTGTTTTTCTCATCTCTGTGCTTAATGCTTTTTATTGCTTGATCAACATTAAAATGTTCTACGATTTGTATTTTGAAACGGAAGTGGACTTTACGAATGCTTGAGATGAGAAATTCATGAATTTGTAATCTAGGGATAGATGCAGGTCATGAAACCAATTAAATTAGTTGCAAAGCAATAATTTACAAGAGAATTTCTATACGGTAATGCTTAATTCTAATCTTAAATCCACTAAGGAATTAGGGGTTACTTTGGAATTAAAGGTTCTGTCACTAAGACATTAGGGCAAGAATAATAAAGAGAATTCGGTAATAATTCAATAAAGGAATTCAATAACTAGGATCAAATTAGACACCAAGGTTGGATTCGAAGTGAAACTCATCCCTGACATTTTTCTCATAATAAAAGATCAATTTTATTATTGTTGTGAATTCCAAACATTATTTCAATCAACTTGGGAACCTTTTTGTTCAATTCTAGTAATCAAATATAATTCAATAGTAAAACGCAATCCTTGAGTTCGACACTCGGTACTACTGTTTTATTATTACTTGCAACGATTCAGTACACTTGCTGAAACGCTATCAATGGGCCTGTCCAATTAGGGTTTTTAACAAATCTTGTGCATGCAATAAGTTCATTTGTGTGATTGGATGAACATTTAGGTCACTTTCCGTCGTGTAAGGTCTGCGATAGACAACACATTTTTGGTAAATCGTGCTGACCCGTGATAGGTGACACCTCGGTAAATAGTATTTCTGCCTCTGATAGGCAGTACATTTACGATTTACGTTTTTAGTAAATTGTGCTGACCCGTGATAAGTGGCACCTCGGTAATTTAGTACTTCGGCCTGTGATAGGCGGTACAATTATGATTTACGACCCTTCGAGGAAGGATTTGATTGGAATTCTGAGTCCATGCATTTTGGCATATACGCATTGCATTAGGGTGCTTGGCACGGGAGTCATGCTTGATTTAATGATATGATTGCGTGTGTAAACTCAAGTTGTTGTTGTGATTATGACATAATTGCTAAGTGTGATTGTTTAGATTTGTGTGCAAGTGTTGATTGATTGTGAAACCTCGCAAGTCATGTTTGATTCAAGGTTATGATTGCGTGTGTAAACTCAAATTATTGTCGTGATTGTCCCATAATTGCTAAGTTTGATTGTTTGGATTTGTGTGCAAGTATGGATTGATTGCAAAACCTTTTCGAAACGGTTCAAAACTGAATTATGCATGTTTCTGATGTGGTAGTCGAATACAACCATCCTGATTTGGCTACTGACTTCTGTGTAGTCGAATACACAAGGCTGTAGTCGAATACAACTATGTTGTTTTTGCTACTGACTTCTGTGTAGTCGAATACACAAGGCTGTAGTCGAATACAACTATGTTGTTTTTGCTACTGAATTCTGAAACAGCCTTGCTACTTTGTTAATGCATGTTTGGCATATGGAAACCCTTTCAAGGTGCATGCTAAGTTGAAAGGTTATTTTATGCATTGAAATCTAAATGTTATATGTTAATTGTTAATTTCGATTGGTGACCCTTTACAATAATTGTGGAAATATGACTTTGCCCTCATATGAGAACCATGATTTTCCCATCGGTTAGTACCCTGTGGATGGGAAGGTAGTTGGACATACCTGACTGGAGCTGTGTCAGGAGGGTCTTGTGGGACGCGTGGAGATCACCCGGGTTGTATAGTTTTTATGGTATGATCAGATTAGGTGGTTGTATAGGGATTAGATGTCTTCCTTTTGGGAATGTATTTATTTTAATTTGGAAGACTGTACCTGTACTAATATTGTCAGTTTGACATTTTATTTTGATGGGTCCACGTACCACTTTTTGATGTGACGTGGGGAAGTTAAGATTCTTGGGCAGTGCTATTGTACAGGTGTCTGCCAAGAATACCCCAGGGGTGTGAGCTATGTCTGATAGGTCTCATAGCCCCGGTGCATTTTGCTATTTTAAATACTTTGGATTTTTATTTCAAACTATTTCCGCTTCTTGTAAATACTTTTGACTTTTGTCGTTGTGTTACCACTTAAATATTTATCCAAGAGTATTTATTTCTTGATATTTATGAAATTCGATTTCTTTTTGTTTTACAAAGAAAAAAAAAGGGCTGTTACAATTGAAATTATTTGTTTTTATGAATTTGTTTAAAAAAAAAAATACACTCGCGCTGTTAAAAATTGGGGTGTTACAATTGTAGTATCAGAGCATGGGTTTGGATTTCTTTGGGGCTAGGGAGCTTTGCTTATAGACTGTAGGTCAACCTGTAGGTTGGGAGTCGTTATCTGATCATGCATCGGGATAAATTGTCCGAGTTGTCGAGTTCGATGTAGTTTCATTGTGTTGGTGTAGTTGAAAGTTAGGTTTGGAATTATTCTAAGTGGTACTAAGATTTCTTCTTGATGTTGGTTTTGAGGAAACAATGTCTCCAAGAAGGAACAATGCTGCAAAAGCCAACGTCAATAGGAATGATCAAATGGTTGAAGCAATGAATAACGCTTCTATTGATGCACAGACAGCTGCCAGGACTCTGTGAGATTTGGAGAAAGAGGAAAGAGAGATTCGTGCTGCTGTGTCAAGGGAATTGGAAGATTTTCGTCTTTGCCATCCTCCAAAGAAAAAAAAAGGGCTATTACAATTGAAATTATTTGTTTTTATGAATTTGTTTAAAAAAAAAAAATACACTCGCGCTATTAAAAATCGGGGTGTTACAATTTCAGGTAAGGGGAAAAGTTTGTTGGCACATTTTTATTGAAAAATTACTAGTCTAAATTGAAAGTTGTTATTACTTGTTATATTAATGTATGTATTTTCATCGTCAAAAAAAAAAAAAAAAACTTATGCTGTTAAATGAATATAACTCTAACAAATTTTTAATGAAGTCCAATTTATGTTTGGTTCAGGATCAGTTACAAGCTTCGAGACTCCAGCAGTAGAGGATAACTTAAATTGTCCTTATGGAAGAAGAGGACCACCAAATGCTTGCTGCATAGAGCTTTGTAGTTCAAATTGTGCCACTGATTGCGTTATTGGAAAGAAAATGACAAAAGGTGGACAATGTTGGTTTCCAAATTATGACGAGAAGTATTGTTGTTGTTTTATTTAATGAGCTATATTGTATCATTAATATTTTTGAAAATAAAGATGCAGTTGAATTTTTAAATTTTTTGAATTTACAATGTGTAAGAACTTAATGTGCAATATTACAAAAGCTCTCAAGTTAATTACCAATTAATACAATTTAGTATAAAACTATGTTCGCTATTAATCTATGTTCCTTCGATGATTTAACTTCGATGATTTAAAAATTAATTATTTTTAAATATTCTCGACTAATTTCCTTTTTTGTATTTACTACAACCAATTAATCAAATTTACATTACTTTTAGAAGCACATGTAAATAAAAATGTGTTATTCAAAAATATCTATGTAAAGAAGTAAATAATAAAAATATAACAAATTTAAATATGTGTCTCTTGTCTTGTTTCAGAGTTTAAATTTAAATAACTGAAAATTTGAAATCTAGTTTGCAAAATTATAAACGACGAACAAATCTTGCCCCAAGTTAAAAACAACGAAAGACAACAAATCTTTCGAGACTAACAAACCAAGACCCAACCAAATTTGGATACTTAAGAACAAAATTATATATATTGTAGATGTTCTCAGGAGCTAAGTTAAAACATCAATCATGACACCTGAACAGTGGATGCTCACGAAATATGACAGGAGAAAAGTCTATGTTCCATGACCTAACATTGATCAAATGAGGCACAATAACTTTTGGGGGAAAACTTAAAGGTTAGATCATGGGACAAGACAGAGTTGGTAATGACACATCTCCTTCTATTAAAGATGTCTGGTTTGTTAATGGTCTTAATCATAATTTATTAAGTATTAGTCAATTAAGTGATAATAGTTGTGATATTATATTTAATAAAAAAAAAAACATGCAATACAATTAGTCAAAAGGATGAATTTGTATTATTTACTGGTCATTGGAAAAATAACATATATTAGATAAAATTTTTTAGTATAGAGAAACAAGATGTTAAGGGTCTGATATCAATAAATCAAGAGAAATTAATGTGGCACAAAAGGTTAGGTCATGGAAATCTTAGATTAATCTCAAAATAGAATAAACTTCAACTAGTTAGAGGTGTACCTAAGCTTAGCTGCAAAACTAAAATCATGTGTGAAGCTTGTCAAAGGAAAAACAAACAAAAAACTCTTTTACCCTAAGAACTTAGTCTCTACCTCAAAATTCCTTGATCTCTTACATATAAATTTGTTTCGGCCAGCAAAAACAACCTCACTAAATGGAAATAAGTATGGCTTTTTTTGTGATAGTAGATGATTACACTAGGTGGACTTGGGTAAAATTCTTAAGAAATAAAGATGAATGTGATAAAGTGTTTATTGCATTTTCCACACAACTAATGAATGAAAAGGATATTAAGATTGTAACAATGGAGGAGAATTTGAAAACAAGTTTTTTGAAAGTTTTTGTGATGAGAATGTAATCTCTCAAAATATCTCCCCTCCTAGAAACACCATAAAAAAATAGAGTTGTAGAAAGAATAGATCCCTTCAAGAAATAGTCAGAACCATGCTCAATGAGAAGAATATTGCAAAATATTTTTAGGAGAGGCAATTAACATTGGATGCAATATTCAAAGTAGAATCTTATGAATTACGAAAGGGTACAAAGCTTAACATCTCATACTTTAAACAATTTGGTTGTACTTGTCATATGTTAAGCACTATAGAAAACCTTGGCAAGTTTGATTCTAGATCACAAAAGTGCACCTTCATTGGATATTCAAAAAGATCTAAAGCTTATAGAGTGTTAATACATGTTAAATTTGATGACAAACAACTTTACCTTAAAAATTCAAAATCGGTTGATGATAGTGCAGTTTTATTCGAACTAGAGGAAACAGATCCAGACAAACCAGAAAACTTGAAAAATTAGAGGATACAAGTAATTCAAAAGAATATGACAAATCATCAGAGGATGAATCTGACCAAATCAGAAGTAGTCAAGATAAGTCAAAAGGGAGATCAAGATGGAAGTACAAGTCATCCCGTCCTTAAACTCTAATAAATGGAAATGCAAAGGATCCTATGAAGACCAGATCATCACTAAAAAACACAAATTTGTTTGATCTATTATCATCAATTAAACCTGCATCTATTGATTAAGCACTAAAAGATGATGGATGGATCCTTGCAATGCAAGAAGAGTTAAATTAATTTTAAAAAAATGATGTTTTGGATCTAGTACCTAGACCAAAGAAAAACATTATTGGATCCAAATGGGTTTTTAGAAACAAGCTAAATGAAAATGAGAAATGTTCAGAAGCAAGGTAAGACTTGTTGCACAAGGTTATAATCAACAAGAATGCATTAATTACACTAAGACATTTGCCCAAGTGGTCAGATTAGAAGTTATTTGTATCCTATTTTCTTTTGATGATGCTTATAATAACATTACATTATTTCAAATGGATGTTAAAATTGCATTTCATAATGGTTATATAAGTGAGGAAGTCTATGTTAAGCAACCCCCAGGTTTTGAAATTTCTGAATTTCCATGCCATGTATTTCAACTTAGGAAATCATTGTATGGTCTAAAATAAGAACTTAAGGCATGGTATGATAGACTAAGTAACTTCTTGCTTAAAAATAATTTTGAAAGACGACAAATAGACAACACCATGTTTAGAAAATCAACATGAGATGACATTCTTATCATTCAAATTTATGTTGATGACATTATTTTTGGATCTACTAATGACAATCTTGGTCAAGAATGATTTCAAACCTATGGCTACACCAATGTACCATACTTGTTCACTAGAAGAAGATGAAACAGGCCAGAAGGTTGACCAAAAAAAATATTGACGAATGATTAGATCACTGATTTACCTTACTACATCTAGACCTAACATTATGTTTAAAGAGTGTGTGTGTGCGCAAGAATTCAAATCGATCCAAGGCATCTCATTTAACTGTTGTTAAGAGAATCCTTAGATACTTAAAATGTACTACCAACTTTAGCTTGTTCTACAAGAAATTTACTGAGTATAAACTAAGTGGTTATTTTGATGTTGATTATGTTGGAGTCAAACTTGAGAGAAAAAGCATAAGCGGAAAATGCACATTTCATACTAGGACCAGTTTTATGTAGGGATATGATGAAAAATTTACTTGGACTTATGGAGAGTCATAAGTTAGGGGGAATCACGAAACAAAAGAAAAATTGTTATCAATAATACAATTTTGTCAACATCAAAAAGAGAGAGATTGATGTAACCAATTTGGTTTTCCACTTATACTTAATGGCTTCATTAAGTATGCAAAACTTGGAAGAAGAAAATCAAAAGAATTTAGTAGAGGAAGAAAATTAGAGGAAGGTACCAGAGGAAGAAAATCAAAGGAAGGTGCCAAAGGAAACGACTAGAGGAATTCACCAAAATAAGTTACTAGAGGATGAGATCAGAGGAATAAAATGTATACACGTATGCCTTTGAGCATATACCTTTGAAAGTAATGTGCCTATAAAGGTTACAAATATTGCCTCTGGTGTCTAGGTCTGATGCCTGGGTTTGAAGTTTGATGTTTGCGTCTGAAGACTAAGTCTAATAGTTGGATCTGAAGACTGCCTCTGAAGAATGACACTCAAACTGAGTTTGAAGATTGTCTTAAGACTGAATTTGATGCATGCCTCTAAAGAGTTCATATCAAGGTATAATTAATTTGGAAGAGATTGTTCAAATCATATATTCAAAGTTCACAATTTGGTGAACAAAATGGAGCAACACACTCCAAATGTTGCCTCTAATATGCAGCCTCTAATGTTGCACTGACTTTGAAGTTTAAACAAGGTGATATGCCCAATGCCACTAATTTTAAGTTTTTCAATTTTGCCTCCAACTATCATTATTCAAGAAACACAACATCTCACTCCAACAAGCAATTCAATGCTTATGATGGAAAGTCAACTACTGAAATTGAAAGAATTAAGTATGCCAAGAAAAGTTAGCCGAATCAAAAAGTTGTGTCGACCCAAGAACAACCTGAATCCATTACAGCTCAAATCAAGCAAGAGTATGAAAGAAGATTCGTGTTTCTGAAGACAATCTAAAATAAGATTTGATTCAGATTTTTAATTGACGAATATAAAAGAAGATATGGTCCAGAATTGAAAAAGATATGATCAAGATCTTATCAATAAGAACATCTGAATTATTTACAAGAAAATTTGACCAAAATTTATCACAAGAAGATATGAATTATTTACAAAAAGATTTGATCAAAATTTATCTACAAGAAGATATGAATTATTTACGAGAAGATTTGATCAAGATTTATCACAAGAAGATATGAATTATTTATTTTAAGATTTGATCAAGATTTATCTACAAGAAGATATGAATTATTTACAAGAGTTTATCATAATCAATCAGAAGATATGTAACCATCAACTTTTTAGAAGCAAACCAATTTGTTCCCAACTAATAAACATCAACTTTTTAGAGAAAAAATATTTTTTAAGTCGAAATAAGTCCAGTGAGAAGGTTGCCACCATTGACCTCAACTAATAAACTACAAGAAAATATAGGTTTGTTGCAATTTTTGCCCCTCTATTTATATTAATTCATGGAATTCATCCTTTATTTTAAAAGTCGACAGTTTTGGTCTATCCTCTCATATTTTTGAACTAAAAAATTAAGATATAATATATTTTAAATGATGTGACATATGATTTCATGATATAAAACCATTTAGATGCATTAATTTTTCATGTCATTAATTTAATCCAAAAAAAAAGAATAACTTATGAATATAATTGTGAAGTTTTTATCGAGTTTTATTGCGGTTTCAATTATGTTAATCAATCTACATCATCGTATCATTTGACAAATTACTTAAAGCACGTCGCGTCGCCATTTTTTAGTTATAAAATTAGAATGAGGAACCAAAATTTTCAAGTTTTAAAATAGAAGGACCGAGTTTATGAATTGGTAAAAATAGAAGGACTAAAACTCTAATTAAACTTAAAATATGTTAAAAGGAAATTACATGCACTTCCCCTCAAATTTAGCTAAATAACATACATATTCCCTTTAGTTTTGAAATAAATACAAAACGTTCTTATAATTTAAAAAGCAAACACTCACTATCTCTCTCAAGTTAGAGGGTCAAATGAGTAACCTCAACCATTGATTATTAAATGAATAGTTGTTATTTTGTATAAATGCATGATCAATCATGGATGTTTATATTATCAATCATTGACTCATTCACTTCACCAAATTCTCACTTTAGAGATATTTTTCATAGATATAAGTGTCCTCCACATGTTTTAGGTTGAACACCCAAAATAAAGAAATCTTTGCAAAAATGAAAGTGGAGAAAATTAATGAGTTTACTCATTTTGCAAAACAAAAGAAGGGGTTATAACTAATTTAGAATATCACAATTCTCAAAGTTAAAAAGAAGCAATTTAAACTTTTTCCACTCATAAAACAATGCAATCTCAATAAACTTGATTTAACTATAATTTCTTAATTCCAAAAGTTTACTTGTACTTATAAGATTTTCATCTAAAAAGTTGTTTCTAATTAAATAAATAAAAATACACTTATGATTCTCATATCTAGTATCACCTATTAAGCGGAGCTTCTCCCAAACCTGAACTTCAAAACTCATTAACCTGTAATAAATGCGATTTCCCAAAAGCAGGGTCAAGCCAGTCAAACACAAACAACGAAGGAGGTGAGTTTTGAAATCATGTTAATAGTATAATATAAGTAAGAAGAACACGCAAACAATCATAATAGACCTCATCATAATAACATTACGATATATCAAAATATTTAAGTAAATAATATCATATTATAACATCAAAGTCACTCAAGTAAAATAATTACCTCATTATAATATGCAATAAATTATATAAGAGTAATTATTATTACTTTTGAAACACATCAATCACCACAAAACAATCACAAGGAAATGCAATTATATGCATGAGCTTAGACTCTACTTCACAATATGGTATCATTCTAACTCTGAGTGGTTATGAGGCTTGATACTATGCCACCATCCTGGTGGACGGACAATTCAACTTGGCCTTGTCCTCATAGATCCCTTCAACTCAACCCGAGACACATATACGCGACAGTCGAGGTAAACGTGAGTTGTATGGTAGCTCCCGACGTTTAGAGTGCTACCTCCAAGTCACCTAGGAATTCCCCATCCGAATACCTCCAAGGTCTAACAATCTTGCCTTAAGGTTCAACAGCAGACCGCCACGATCAGGCTCATTCAGTTGTACTTCCCCGGAATCACTAGGCTTGTCATACCCTACCTATATGTTGACAAAATAATCTCCACTTCACAAATTCTCAATATTTATTTTCTCCCCTCATTGGTATATGATACTCCATTAAAACCGTCATTCAAAGACGAATTGAAATCACCATTATTTCATCAACTATGGGGTTAATTCAATATTCTCATCACAGTTTAGAACATCACTATCATTAATCATGCATCATCATCATCATCATCACATCACAAATTTGTAGCATATGGTACTCCATTAAGACCGTCATCTCAAACACAAATTGGAATCACAATTATTTCATCAACTATGGGGTTACTTCAATATTCTCATCACAATTTATAATATCATTATCATTAATCACACGTCATCACATAAACTTATCACAATCTTATACCATCATGCTCATCAATCATACATCATCACATAGACTTATCACAAATTTATAACATCATTATTATTAATTATACTTCATCATAATCACATAAACTTATCAAAATGCATCCACCTTTTATTATCACATCACATAAACCTGTCTAGTCAAACATATACATAAAATCCATTTGACATCCAATATCACAATAATATCAAATATCACACATTTAACGATATTAAATCAAATATCACAATAATATCAAATGCCCAATATTTAACGAAATTAAATCAAATATCACAATAATATCAAATGCCCAATATTTAACGAAATTAAATCAAATATCACAATAATATTAAATACCACACATTTAACGAATCAATCAACACCTTATAAGTATTTATGTTCCATATTTTAATCTCACAATTTCTATTTTGCACATTAATTAATTGATCACTCAAAGGGCTACTGCCGTACGTAGCGAGCCCCATAAGAATGGGTGGAAAATACGGTTTTCCCGTTCATCTCACAATATATTATACTCATGAATTCAAACGTTCTCTCACTCCTTACCTTATTTCGACGCTTTCACACCCAAATATGACTCCACGAGCAAACAACCTTTGTTCATTGACTCTTTGTCCTTCAACCGATCTAACTCGATAGTTTATGAGTAAACGTTAAAAATAAATTATGAGAAGATACTCTAAAAACTAATTTCGAAAATTTATAATATCATTATCATTAATCACACGTCATCACATAAACTTATCACAATCTTATACCATCATGCTCATCAATCATACATCATCACATAGACTTATCACAAATTTATAACATCATTATTATTAATTATACTTCATCATAATCACATAAACTTATCAAAATGCATCCACCTTTTATTATCACATCACATAAACCTGTCTAGTCAAACATATACATAAAATCCATTTGACATCCAATATCACAATAATATCAAATATCACACATTTAACGATATTAAATCAAATATCACAATAATATCAAATGTCACACATTTAACGAAATTAAATCAAATATCACAATAATATCAAATGCCCAATATTTAACGAAATTAAATCAAATATCACAATAATATTAAATACCACACATTTAACGAATCAATCAACACCTTATAAGTATTTATGTTCCATATTTTAATCTCACAATTTCTATTTTGCACATTAATTAATTGATCACTCAAAGGGCTACTGCCGTACGTAGCGAGCCCCATAAGAATGGGTGGAAAATACGGTTTTCCCGTTCATCTCACAATATATTATACTCATGAATTCAAACGTTCTCTCACTCCTTACCTTATTTCGACGCTTTCACACCCAAATATGACTCCACGAGCAAACAACCTTTGTTCATTGACTCTTTGTCCTTCAACCGATCTAACTCGATAGTTTATGAGTAAACGTTAAAAATAAATTATGAGAAGATACTCTAAAAACTAATTTCGAAATTCGGTCAATGAAAATTATCATAAATCAGAAAACCAATCAGTGGATAATATAGCCACTTTTCACATGGCCGTTTTGGCGTTGGTTTCACTCAAATCAGGTATTTTAGAGAGAAATTGAGGTTGTTAAAAATCTGGAAAATTATGTTTAATTGACTAGTTAAATGAATGAAATAACATACTCAAATTTGGGGAAAAATGGAGAAAGTTTTCTGGAACAGTTATCTATCACCGGTGTCAAACGATAGGTTATTGATGTGTTTCCTCTTCGGATTTACGGCTGCCCTTCCAACCCCATTCTCTTTTTTGTTTGTTTTATTTTATTAACAATTAGGGTTCACGCATGAGTCAAACCCATTGGTCCCTTTATTTATGTTTTTGTTTTACTATTATTATTTTCATTTTGCTAAAACAAAATTAATAATTATTTAATCTCCTTTTTAATATTCTTTCAAGCACAGTTTTCCAAACATTACTAATATTTTATAAATTAGAGAAATTAAAATAATTAATATAATAAAAACATATTACTAATAATTGAAACTCTCACATTCAAAATAATCTCTACAATTATATTTATTTCTCAAAATACTCGCATTATAATAATACTAGTATATTAGAAAATAGTCAAAATTATCAAATAAGCAAATATAACATTAATATTTTATATTAATAACTAAATCATAATAAATATATATAAAATCACAATGTCATAACAAGTATATAAAAATAAACAAAATCAAACACAATATCAAATATATCTCAAGATAATTAATTAAAATATATAACTAAAAATAGAAAATAGTTATAAATAATTGAAATATTACTATGTGCATACTTAATATCAGCCAAACGCACAGAAAAATATTACATTAACTTGATACGAGTATATACACGTAAAATCTTCTTAGATCTCATTCATTAAAATATTACACCAAAATACTATTTAGAAAAATATATAAAATTTAAGATTTGTTATTTAGATTGCTCATGTAGTTCAATATGTATAAAAGTAGCACATAATCTAAGCATCCATATAACAAAAACTAATCACGAAATTAATTAACACGTATTCTAAAATAATTTTTAAATCAAATTAATTATTTAAAATCATATATCATTAATAAAATAGTTTACTATAAAATTTGGGGTGTTACAAAAAGTATCATTTTTTATAACACACGTGTCTGTCTCTAGGATATCAATTTTGATTTTTCATTGTGTAAAACTCCTCTCTTTATGATACTTCTAATTATTTGTTCAAAATTATTTTTCATATGACTGTTTTAGTTAATTATTTTTCATTAAATTCAACTATATATGTGTTGTTCCTATTTAATAATTTTAATATTTGTTTAAAAATAATTATAATAGTGTTTAATATTTTTGAAAATTATACTCGTATTGCATATGATTTATTTTAATTGATAAAAAATATTAGTAATATAAAATTAAGATATTCGTGTGTTAAATTATATTTATATTTTTTTTCCTTTAATAATTTATTTTATAATTGTTACTATTTCATTTTAGCTTTATGTGCTATTTTTTAAAGGCATTGATATATATGACACAAATTATTTATTTTAACTAAATATTTTAGTAAAATTATATTAAGGATTATTTTTAATAAAAAAGTAATATGTTAAGATTATTTGATTTTTGATAGAATTGAAATAATCAAATAAATTAAAGGAAAGAAATGTGCAATGGGCTTGGCCCATGTTGAATTGCAAAAGTGAGAGAGGGCATCATAGGAATTCTGAGAAGAACCATATAGATTGTCAAGGAAATGAGAGGAGGAATCAAAGACATAATGATACATATGAAGTTGGCAAAATTAAGTTACCTTCATTTCATGAAAAAAGTGATCCGGACGCATATATTGATTGGGAGCTTAAGATAGATTAATTGTTTGAAACTCATGACATTAGAGATGACATTTCTCATAGGGACGGCTGCATCTAACGGGTAACGCTCCCTAATCAAAACGAGGTAACTAGGTACACCTAACGGCGTTAACGATTTCATAATTATACCAACGATTTCTCAAAGCACGTATTTAAAATCATATCTCAATTCATCGTAATTCATGGAAAACATATTCAATCGAATACCAGTTCAATATTTAAATATTTTTAACTCATACGTAAGTCAAACTAATAACATAATATAAAAGACCATTAAAATAAGTAAATTATGAAATTGAGATAAATTTCAAAGGTTGTGTTCCTCAAAATTTTAAATAAATACTTTAACATAGATAACGAGTAAATTAATGATTATAGCATTATAAAAATATATGACGATGATCGTCGTCAACTCGCTACAATGGAGAATCGCCTAAGTTTGTTCTCCAACAACTCAGAATAGCAAGACCTCAGCTGACAAATCTGAGTAAAAAAAATTATGAAGACTTTAGAAAAATTATTCTAAAGTTTAGCAAACTCTAGGAAACCATAAAAATCATTTAATTCTACTCTAACCACAAAATATTATTTTTAACCAAAACTACCTTTTTCTATATATTCATACTAGCATTAGAGTTGTGTATAGAGTCTCAATAATCAACTCTCAAGAGATGGGTATCCTTCTCCTTCCTTAGAGCATAAACCCTAACCCAATATTCTAACCAAGAGAATTTGTAGGAGTATGAGAAATTATGCTCTTAGGAGTCAGAAGAAACAAGTAGAAGGAAAGAGGAAAAAAAAAACAAAAAAAAAATGGGGGATTGGTTGTCTTGGCCGAGAGGGAGAGAAGAAAAAGGAGAAGAAAAGGGGGAAATGTGAGGTGGAAAAAAATGAGATGGATAGAAGTGATATAGAAAGAGAGTGAAAGTGAGTGGGGTAGTTATTTATTAATTACTATTATTATTATTATTAAGATTTTTTACCCATATATCCCCTTTTTCAAAATTTTGAACCAAAATACCCCCTTTTGTAATTTATATACCAAAATGCCCTACTTTTTGGGACTACTTGGAGGTCGTGGCCTGGGGGTGCGACCAGCTAAAGGAAGATTTTTTTTCCCCTAGTAGGAGGTCGCTGGCTTGGGACGCGACCTCCCAAAGGGTTTAAAAAAAAAAATTTAATTCATTTTTTGTTTTAAATAATTGTTAATATTTTAATAAATAATTAAATTAATAATAATTATATTAAATAATAAATTTATAATGAATAATAATAATACTATATTAATAAATAATAATAATTATTATTATTATTAATTATTATTATTGTTATTATTATTAAAAATTGTTATAATTAAAAATTATTAAAATTAAATTAAAAATAATTAAAAATTATTAAAATTAAAATGGGAAATTAATATTATAAATTTAAAAGAAAATACATTAATAAGAAAAATTACATTAATAACATTAAATAAAATATATTAAATTAATAAAAAAAATACATCTTATTAATGTCCACCTAAATGACCTCCAGTTCCACATCTAGGATTTCGTCGAACTCGTCTAGCCCTTTAAACGAGTTGAGGTTCTTCTGGTTCATCCTGATCATTATCCTGAACGTTAGTTATAGGTGTATTAGAACCAGTACCAGCTGCTTCCCTATAAGTTTGAGACGAAATATTATACATGGAGTCAAACACAGCATAAGCCGACTCAGGAGTTGTGCACTGAGTTCCAAAAAAATTATAGAAAAGTTCACTTTCTGTTGGATGACCGGGGGTTGGTATTTCTGGAACCGAAAGGTAGTATTGAGTCGTTGGTGGATATGGAACTTCTATAGTAGGGACGTGTAGATGAGGTGATGATAGAGACGGTTGTGTCATGTTTTGTTGTTGTGGGCTTGATTGGGAGGTCGACGGAACAGAAGGATACGAAGGTGGTTGCAAACGGGGATCACTGAGATATTGTTCGACCGATATAAATAATTTGGTGTGCTGTCTAAACCAAATCATATATTCTTTGTTGTGGCATAAAAGACCTTCTACGATCTTACCTTGCAACACGTAATTTTGACGCTCATTCCAATGTTGAATTTCTTCCCTCCAAACCCAATTCCAGTTATCATCAACCCCATGCCTCATGTCGACCTCATGGTACACTCTCATGTCCTCAGGTGGTTGTGGTATTTGTTGATGGAAGCCGAACTGAAGTGTGACCCTATCTGTATGATGTTTTTCAACAATATGATAACAATGCAAATAGGTACATATAGTCCAAGTGACCATCTCTTCCTCTGAAACTTCATGTTGGAACATGAGATAAGGTCTCCAATAGAACTGATATTTAAAAAAACAAGCTAAAGTAATTATAACAAGTATTAAAAACAAAATATTTAAAAAGTTCAAATAAATGTGAATGAATATATTACTTCGTCAACCATCATGTGATCAATTGTTTTTCGGTATCCTTCTATGTCGTTATGAGGAACTTTACCGAAATTTAGACCACCAGAATTAAATCTGTCGAATATATTAAAAATAAAAATTATAATAAATTAGTAAAATGGTTTTAAAAAAAGAAAAAAAAAATATATATAATATATTTGCAATGGTTACCTTTGTGCAAGTGGAAATATCCATGGATTGGGTGATTCTGGAGCGACACAAGACAAACGATACCATGCCCAATTTTGCAACAACAATGCACATCCTCCCATAGACATTACACCAGATTTTGTTGCAAGACATAGTTCTCTATATAGTGAAGCTAAAACGGCTGAACCCCAACTATATTGGGATGCTTTTTGTAAATCTCCTAACAGTGAAAGATATTTTAAATGTACCCGATTGTTGGATTTGTCAGACATCAATAACCCTCCGATCATACGTAGGATGTATGCTCAACAAGATGCTTGTTTTTCTAATACAGATGCATTTTCACCAACATCGCCGAACGTATCCTTGAGCCACTTTAATTTAATAAAATTACCTTTTGTTGCTCCTTGAGGTGGGATAACTCCTAAGTAATCTTGACAAATTTCTTTGACGTTCACAAAATTTGAACCGCTAACAGGAAAACCAGAAACATTTAATCCTAAAATATAGTATACATCTTCCAGAGTTATTGTGCACTCACCTACTGGAAGATGAAATGTGTGAGTTTCTGGTCTCCATCTCTCAACCACAGCAGTAATGAGGCCAACATCTAGTTTATAATTTCCGAGTTTTATCACTTCACCGAAGCCGGCCTCTTGCAAATATGGTAGTATAGCTTCATTTGGTTTTTTATTGACATTACCGTGACATTTCAGTTTATCCTTTAAAAGTGACTGAAATTAACAAAAATAAAATAAGTAATCAAGTTGAAAAATACAATAAAATAAAATAACATAAAATAAAATAAAATAAAATACAATAACAAAAAATAAAATAAAATACAATACAATACAATACAATACAATACAATACAATACAATAAAATAAAATTCAATAAAATCAAATAAAATAACATAAAATAAAACAAAATAAAATTCAATAAATAAAATAACATAAAATAAAATACAATAAACTTACAAATTCTTTAATATATTGGATTTTAGCTCTATGATTCGTTGATAGTTCCATGATAAAAATAAATTTTTTGATTGAGAGATATATTTGAATGTAAGGAAGAGATGTGATAAAGAAGAAAAGTGAGGAAGTTGTGGTAAAATTGGAGAACAAATGGTGAATTTATAGGTCGTACCCTCGGGCAACAAACTGATGAAGGTTTGCAGATGCCTTCAGGGGGTCGCTCCCCCAGGCTACGATTTCTATAGGGGGTCGTTCCCCCAGGCCACGACCTCGTGAAGGGGTCGCATTACCAGGCCACGATCATGCATGGCCACCATTCGATATCAATCTCGTCTGTCGATTAAAAACTATCGACGGATGTGGATGATCCAATCCTTGTAACTTGTTTTCAACCAATGAAAACATTTTATTAAAATTTCAATCTCGTCTGTTGATTAAAAATTATCGACGGATGTGGATGATCCAATCCTTGTAACTTGTTTTCAACCAATGAAAACATTTTATTAAAATTTCAATCTCGTCTGTTGATTAAAAATTATCGACGGATGTGGATGATCCAATCCTTGTGACTTGTTTCCAACCAATGAAAACATTTTATTAAACTTTCAATCTCGTCCGTTGATTAAAAATTATCGACGGATGTGGATTATCCAATCCTTGTGACTTGTTTTCAACCAATGAAAACATTTTATTAAAATTTCAAACACCTTATACCTTCTATAAATAGAAAAAAAACTTACACAATCTCACCACACCTACTATCTCACTATATCTTTTCAACACAATCTCACCACACCTACTATCTCACTATATATTTTCAACAATATATCACCAAACCTACTATCTCACTATATCTTTTCAACAATATCTCACGACACCTACTATCTCATGGTTGCTCAACAAGTAATTTGTATCGTTTGATACAATGGTACAATTGTTGATGGAGTTGAAGGTAAAACATTCGTCAGTGATTATAAAAAAGCGTTCAAAGTACATTCGGGAAGCAACCTTGCTCGTCTAAAGAATGTCATTAAAAAAAAGTTATAGCTCGATGGCAGAGTCACGATAACTGATATAGTTTATCGACACCTTGTGTTATTCGGTGAAAATACAACAAGGTTTGAACTGCTAAAAGTTTGCAACGACGAAGATGTTGAGTTGATGTTTGATGTGTATGCACATTGGTCAAAACTCAGCACCATCGAGTTATATGATCAACAAACATTGATCAACCATCGGGCTCAAACATACATTATCAACCCGACTTATATTCTCCATCACAACACTATGAACCATCACAACACTATGAACCATCACAATACTATGAACCATACTCTACCAATTAGAACAAACTCATCCGCAATGTTATCAACTCCAACGTCAATCTACTCCAACAAGTCCACAATACGGTCTTCCCCTAAGTGATTCAAGTGAAGAGGATGAAACATATTTCGTTGAATCATCTGGTAATTCTAACGATGACATTGATGATATGGAAGCAGAAGATCAACATTTCCTACCTGACTTTAATCCACCATCTCACCTGAAGAGCATCAATTTAGATACTCAAGAGCATTCAAGTGAATTTCATAACTTGTTCATTCCCTAACAAGTCCACAATGCGATCTTCTGTTGAGTGTCTTATATAATATCAACGATGAAGAATTAGGTGATTAAAATGAAAAGGATGAAACATACTTTGATGAATCATTTGGTGATTCTGACGACGACAATGATGATGACGAAGATATAGAATCATAAGATCAATCTATCCTACCTGTATTCGATCCACCATTTCACCTGAATAACATAAAATTTAGAGAATGTAGAACAATCAACTGAATTTGATCACACGTTCTTTAAAGAAATCCCAACAATAGATGGAACTCTTGCAATTGAAATGAAGTTTGCAAACAATGATGAATGCGTACATGCAATCAAACATTACCATTTAAAACAATCATTGAATTTTACGATACAAAAATCAGATTCATAAAAGTATGTTATTAATTGTTTACGTCCAAATTGGTTATTTAGATGCATAGCTTAAAATCGCAAAAAGAGTGAATTGTGGGTGATTGGTAAATTGAATCTGCCTCACATATGCACAAATTATGCATTGTCACAAGATCATACGAAACTTGATTCTAACATGATATGTGCAAGCATAATGCAAGTTGTGAAAACGGATCCTTCAATAAAAGTGAAGGTCATTACTGCTGAGATTCAGGCTTTACACAACTACACAATTACTTATAGAAAAGGCCTGGATTGGAAAAAATAAAGCGATCGAACAAATTTATGGCAATTGGGAAGAGTCTTACAATCAACTCCCACAATGGTTGTTGGTTGTGCAAACATTTGCTCCAGGAACCAAAATTAAAATGGAAACTATCCCAGCTTACCATTAAAATAGTTTGATAAATGGGATAAGAATCTTTCATAGACTATTTTTGGCTTTCGTTCCGTGCATATCTGCGTTTAAATTCTGCAAACCGATAGTACAAGTTGATGGAACTTGGTTGTACGGTAAGTACAAGGGAACTCTATTGGTAGCAGTTGCACAAGATGGGGACGACAATGTAATTCCTATTGCTTATGCTCTTGTAGAAGGTGAGACAAAAGAAGGTTGGAGTTTCTTTTTGAGAAAATACGTCACTCCACAACCCAACATTTGTATGATTTCAGATAGACACGAATCGATTAAGAGTGCTTACAATGATCCGAATAATGGGTGGCAAGATCCTCCGTCAAAACATATGTTTTGCGTCCGGCATATTTCACAAAATTTTGCAAGGGAATTTAAGGACAATGCTTTGAAGAAAAAAGTTGTTTCTATGGGTAATAATTTCATTATTAATTTTCATAATTAGTGTAATTTTTAATAATTTCATTCCTAATTTATATCATTAGTGTAATAATGTTTTGTCTACTATTTCAATACAGGTTACTCGATCAATGATCCTACATATCGATACTACCGCAGAGAAATCGACATAGTAAACCCGGAGGCTTTGAAATGGTTAGACAACATACCTCGACAAGATTGGATTCAAGCATTCGATGGAGGTAGCCGTTGGGGTCAGATGACAACCAACCTTGTGGAGTCGATTAATAGAGTATTAAAAGGCACGCGCAACCTTCCCATCACTGCTTTGGTCCAATCAACTTATTTTAAAACAGGGACACTATTTCCAACCATGGGAAAACGGCACACGTCAATTTTAGCTTCTGGTCAGGAGGTATACACAGAAACTTGTAAAAAATTTATGAAATTGGAAATAAGTAAATCCAATATGAAATCGGAACAACCATACTTTCATGGTCCACGAGATAGTAGTTCCAAGGGAAGGGCGACCAATTGGTCACTTCAATGTAAACCTTCCTAACAAGTGGTGCGATTGTGGAAAATATCAAGCTAAACATATGCCTTGTTCACATGTCATAGCAGCATGTTCTAGCATAAAATATGATTATTGGAGCCTTATACCTGATGTGTACAAGGAGGAAACGATATTAAAAGTCTACGACGAAGCCTTCCCACCCATACCAAACAAAGGATATTGGCCACAATATGAAGGTATTAAGTTGTGTCACAATCCACTAATGCAGAGAGTCAAGAAAGGTCAGCCAAAGAGCAAACGCATTAGAACAGAAATGGACACTACAGAAAGAGTACCCAAAAAATGTGGATTATGTAGGGTATCTGGTCATACTAGGAAACATTGTCCAAACGCTGCGGGCACATCCACTCAAATTTGATGTATCATTTTTTTTAATGTATTTTCTTTGAAATTTATAATTTAATTTACTATTTTAATTTTAATAATTTTTAATTATAACAATTTTTAATAATAATAACATTAATAATAATAATAAATATTATAATAATTATTTTTAATTTAATTTTAATAATTTTTAATCATAACAATTTTTAATAATAATAACAATAATAATAATTAATAATAATAATTAATTATTATTATTATTTTTAATTATAACAATTTTTAATAATAATAACAATAATAATAATTAACAATAATAAATAATAATAATAATAATAATAATAATAATAATAATAATAATTAATAATAATAATAATAATATATTATTAGTAATTATTATTATTTTTTTAAATTATTAAATTGAAGTCGGACCTCACTTTTCAACCAAAACTAGTGCAAATAATAGACCGTGACTTCAAGATGTTGAGAAATAGAAAGATCCCATTGATGAAGGTTCTTTGGGAAGGATAACCATCGGAAGAAGCCCATTTGATAGTTAAGCCGAAATGAAAAAAAAATTATCCTCGTCTATTTTCAAAGTAAGATTTTCAATTTTGAGGAATAAATTTCTTAAGAAAAATAGAGTGTAACATCCCATAAACTTATTTAGTATTATATATCTATATTCTAATTACAAACTATTGGTAATAATAACAAGCAAAGATTAGAAAGAGAATTTTTACTAAAGAGACAAAGTAGACAATTGACATACACACACATATATATATAATTATAAATTATTGGTAATAATAACAAGGATAGGTTAGAAAGAGAATTTTTAATAAAGGGACAAAGTAGATAATTTACCAATAAATTTTTTCTATTTATAGACCAAGTCAACAAAAAATGTAAAATAATTAAATAGTTTTATTATTATTAAATAGTAAATATAATATTATAAAAATATATAATTTTTATATTTATAAAAAATTAATTTAATAAGTAATATAAATAATTTATAAAAATTAATTTCGGTAAAAGAAAGTAGTGCACATTAGTTTGGTCAAAAACAATACAAATTAGTTTTAGTAAAATTTTATAAAATAAAAGTGTTAATACTTTTTCAATGTAAAAGTATTTATTTACATTTATTGTATCAACTTTTTAGTCTATTTAATTGAAATGATGTTATTATTGTCACATAAGATAAATTTTATTGTGAAATCAAACAAAATGACTTCTCAAAGCTATCAATCTTCTTATTTTTTTGGAATTTTATGCATTACTTTGATTTTGATTTCAGGTAAGGGGAAAAGTTTGTTGGCACATTTTTAACTAAAAATTACTAGTCTAAATTGAAAGTTGTTATTTCTTGTTATATTAATGTATGTATTTTCATCGTCAAAAAAAAAATAGCTTAAGTTGTTAAATGAATATAACTCTAAAACCTTTTTAATGAAGTCTAATTTATGTTTGGTTTAGGATCAGTTACAAGCTTCGAGACTCCAGCAGTAGAGGATAACTTAAATTGTCCTTATGGAAGAAGAGGACCACCAAATGCTTGCTGCATAGAGCTTTGTAGTTCAAATTGTGCCACCGATTGCGTTATTGGAAAGAAAATGACAAAAGGTGGACAATGTTGGTTTCCAAATTATGACGAGAAATATTGTTGTTGTTTTATTTAATGAGCTATTTTGTATCATTACAATTTTTAAAAATAAAGATGCAGTAGAACTTAGCTTTTGAATTTACAATGTGTAACAACTTTGTGTGCAATATTACAAAAGTTCTCAAGTTAATTACCAATTACTGCAGTTTAATATAAAATTATGTTCACTAATAATCTACGCTGCAAAATAATAAGTTATGTGATAGTTCGATGATTTAAAAATTAAAATCATTTAAATGTTCCCGACTAAATTCTTTTTTTGTATTTACTACAACCAATTAATCAAATTTACATTACTTTTAGAAGCACCTTTAAATAGAAATATGTTATTAAAAAATATCTATGTATAGAACTAAATAATAAAAATATAACAAATTTAAATATGTGTCTCTTAACTTGTTTCTAATCTTATAATTGTTAAAAACTACATTCTTAAAATTCTTTTTAGAATATAAGAAACTTATAATAAAAAATAATAATATAACATATTTAAACTACATATTTTTGCACGATGATTTACAAAAATTGATCAAATTTATAATATAAATAAAGTATAAAATTGCATGGTGATGAAAAAACTTTTACAGATGGGTTCTTGTAATAAAGAAACCAGACGAATTATTGCAAAAATTTATATTATAAAAATGTTAATATTTTTTGGTTAATTTAAAAGTAAAAAAATTAATTCACAATAAACTTATTTTTTAGTGCGCATACATGAAATGATGTTAGTATCATAACAAAATATAAAGTAAAGAAATGTAATTCGCTAAAGTATTTATGAGGAAATCAAAAATTTATTTTTTTTAAATTTTAACTATATAATTTAGAATAACTACGTAGTTAAATTTCTTTATAGAATTCTTTTTTTTAATATTTAATTATTGATATAATTTCCTAAAATCATGTTATACTTTTGATGGTTTAGAAAAATTAAACAACTAAGTTAAGAAAAAAATTTATAAAAATACATTTTGGTAATGAATAATGCAAATAGATCAGATCCAAAATAGTACATATGAATTTCAGGAACATTTTATAAAGTTCAGTAACAATAATATTAGAGATCTGTAAAAAAAAAATATTTATTTTCATTAATTAAATCAATTTCTGAGTGTATATTATTGTAATGATGTTAGTCTTATAACAAAAACACAAAATATAAGAAATTTAATTTGCAAGATTATAGAAAAGGTAATCAATTGGTTTTATTAATTAAGTTCCAGTTGTTTAATTGTGAATAATTACATACTCAAAACTCTTTTTAGAATTCCCATTTTAAAAATTATTATTAAACACTAAATATATTATTATAAAAATATATAAGCTTTTTATATTTATAGAAAAATTAATCAAATAAGTAATATAAATAATTTTTAAAAATGATTTTCGGTAAAAAAAGAGTACTGAAAATGAGTTTTTTTGTTGTTGTTTTATTTAATGAGCTATATTGTATCTATTACAATTATTGAAAATAAAGATGTAGTTGAACTTACCTTTTGAATTTACAACATGTAAGAAATTCATGTGCAATATTACAAAAGCTCTCAAGTTAATTACCAATTAATGCAGTTTAATATAAAACTATTTTCACTAATAATCTAAGCTGCAACTTAATAAGTTATTTTATACTTCGATGATTTAAAAATTAAAATTGTTTAAATATTCTCGACTAATTTCCTTTGTTGTATTTAGTAAAACCAATTAATCAAATTTACATTACTTTTATAAGCACCTATAAATAAAAATGTGTTATTCAAAAATATCTACGTAAAGAAGTAAATAATTAAAATATAACAAATTTAAATAATGTGTCTCTTGTCTTGTTTTCGAGTTTAAAATTTAATTAACCCAAAATTTGAAATTTAGTTTGCAAAATTATAAACGACGAATAAATACTGCCCCAAGTTAAAAATAAGGGGAAGACAACAAATCTTTCAAGACTAACAAACCAAGACCCAACCAAATTTGGGTACTTAAGAACAAAATTATATATGTTGTAGATCTCCTCAGCAGCTAAGTTAAAACATCAATCATGATACCTTAACAGTGGATGCTCACGACATATGACAGGAGAAAAGTTTATGTTCCATGACCTAACATTGATCAAATGAGGCACAATGAGTTTTGGGGGAAAGCATAAAGGTTAGATCATGGGACAAGACACAGTTGGTAATGACACATCTCCTTCTATTAAATATATCCTTTTTGTTAATGGTCTTAATCATAAATTATTAAGTATTAATCAATTAAGTGATAATAGTTGTGATATTATATTTAATCAAAAAAATATGCAATACAATTAGTCAAAAGGATGAATTTGTATTATTTACTATAGAGAAACAAGAAGTGTCTAATATCAATAAATGAAGAGAAATTAATTTAGCACAAAAGGTTAGGTCATGCAAACCTTAGATTAATCATTATATGGAATAAACTTCAACTAGTTAGAGGTCTACCTATGTTTAGCTGCAAAACTAAAATTATGTGTGAAGCTTGTCAAAAGGGAAAACAAACAAAGAATTCCTTTACCCTAAGAACTTAGTCTCTACCTCAAAACTCCTTGATCTCTCACATATAAATTTGTTTGGGCCAGTGAAAACAACCTCACTAAATGGAAAGAAGTATGACTTTTTTGTGATAGTAGATGATTACACTAGGTGGACTTGAGTAAAATTCTTAAGAAATAAAGAAGAATGCCATAAAGTGTTTATTGTATTTTGCAAACAACTAGTGAATGAAAATGGTCTTAACATTGTAACAATTAGAAGTGATCATGGAGGAGATTTTGAAAACAAGTTCTTTTGAAGTTTTTGTGATGAGAATGTAATCTCTCACAATTTATCCTCTCCTAGAAACACCATAACAAAATAGAGCTGTAGAACGAAAGAATAGATCCCTTCAAGAAATCGTCAGAACCATGCTCAATGAGATGGATATTAAAAAATATTTTTAGGAGAGGCAATTAACATTGCATGCAATACTCAAAGTAGAATCTTAATTACGTCAACATTGAATAAACCACCATACAAATTACGAAAGGGTAAAAAGCTTAACATCTCATACTTTAAACAATTTGGTTGTACTTGTTATGTAACATCCCTAATTTTATAATAATTATTTTTTTCATGAAATAAGATTTAAGATAATTAATTTGGTTTTAAAACTATTTTAGAATATATGTGGATAAATCTTGTGACTAACTTTCGTTATATGAGAGTTTTCTATGATACGCTAATTTTGTATATATTTGACTAAATAAGTGATATAAATAACAAATTTTATTTTATTATTTTATATATTTTTCTATTAATAGTAATATTTTAGTGTAAATATTTTAAAGAATAAGATTTTAGGAGACTCTACATGTATATGTGTGTTTGCAGTTAATGTGATATTTTCTTGTATGTTTAACTGATGTTAAGTGCAGACATAATTATATTTTATTTTAATTATTTATTTTACAAATAATTATCTTGATATATTAGTAATTTTAATATTGATTTTCTTTATTTTTATATAGTTGCACATATTTATTTTTAACTATTAAGTAATATAAATTGTTGTTGTTATATTAATATATTTTATCATTTCAACTATTCTATAAAGATGATGTATTTTTATGTGATTATTTTGAAAATGTTATAGTAATAATCATAGTTATTATTTTGAATATAAGACTTTTGGTTAATATTATATTTATCTATGTTAAGGATAGATAATATCGTGTTAAAATGTGTATTTTGGAGAAAAGTTTCTAGGAAATTAAAATAAACTATTTATTTATCAAGGGCTTTTAGAAATACTAAAAAATGAATTTTTGACAAGACGACTCTTTACACCCTTATTTTTTACTTCTGCATATTAATTTGGGCTATTACTGGTTGGACTTTTTCTTTCATACACCTGCGAATTGCTCATTACACCTCTATTTATGCATCAGAAACAGACTAGACTCCCCTGTGTTGGGACTTACAACCTGTTTTACTCATGCACATGTACATCTACTACCTGCGCCCTTCCATCTGCACTTAAAGACTTCATCTTCTTCAGGAAGAAAATACGCACATCCATCAAAAAAACCTTTTTTGTCTCAAACTCATCCCCACCAATTCCTTACAATTTTGAAACAATCCCAACCTCTATCCCACACAAAATTGGTTATTGAATCCATTTTTGACATCAATTTTATCAATCATGACTTCTTTTAATCAGAAACAGTTGTGTTTCTTTCCAAGGGTGAGCTGTTTTTGGCCAATTTCGATCACCACGTTTGTCGTCTCCAAAAACTGACACCGTTTTTGGATTCCTCCCGTCGAAACCTTCAAGATTACGTATGATTAATGATGTTATAAAACTGCAATGAGAATATTAAAGTACCCCATGGTTGATGAGATAATGATGATTCCTAAAGATAATGCTCTTAATGGAGTAGTCTAAGCTAACTAACAAGGGAGAAAATAAATATTGAGAATTTGTGAAGTGAAGATTATTTTGTAATTAGGGTTTGACAAGCCTAGTGATTCTGGGGAAGTACAACTGAATGAGCCTGATTGTGGCAGTCGGTTGTTGAGCATTGGCAAGATTGTTAGACCTTCGAGGTATTCGGGTGTGGAATTCATAGGAGACTCAGAGGTAGCACTCCAAATGTCGGGAGCTACCATGCAACACGCTTTTACCTCAACTGTCGCGTATATGTGTCTCGGGTTGAGTTGACGGGATCTATGAGGACATGACCAATTTGAATTGTCTATAAGCTCATGTGTTGCATTGCCTTTTCTTGTGATTGTTTTTTTTTGTGATTAATAGGTATCGTGTGTGATAATAATTACTCTTAGATGATTTGATGTTATAGTGAAATGCATTGATTTTACTTGAGTGGTTTTAACTTTATAATGTGATGTTTTTCTTTGAAGAATGTTTGTGTTATGATAAAGTCTATTATGATTTTTTGGGTGTTCTTCTTACTTATATTATACTATTAACATGATTTCAAAACTCACCTCCTTTGTTGTTTGTGTTTAACTGGCTTGGCCCTGCGTTTGTGAAATCGCAGTTATTACAGGTTAAATGAGTCTTGAAGTTCAAGTTTGAGAGAAACCTCGCTCTGATAGGCGATACCGGGAATTTAGAGTTGTAATTTATATTTTAGTTATGTAATTACAAATGATTTTTGTTATGAAAAACCTTAGTACTAGTATGTTTTTGGAATTAAAATAAGAATTTATAGTTAAATCAAGTTCATTGAGATTAAATTTTTTTAATTGAGTAATAAAGTTTGAATTGTTCCATTTGTACTTTGACAAACATGATATCCTAAATTAGTTACAAAAGTTTTTATTTCCTTGTAAATAAATTTTCTTTATCCGCTGCGAATTTTACTCAAAAAAATCTAGTATAAAATTATTATATATGTCATTTTGGGGTTTAGGGTGTCACATGTTATATGTTAAACACTATAGACAACCTTGGCAAGTTTGATTCCAGATCACAAAAGTGCACCTTCATTGCATACTCAAAAAGATCTAAAGCTTATTGAGTGTTTAATAGGGAAACTCATATTGTGTAAGAGTCAATACATGTTAAATTTGATAAGAAAAAACTTTACCTTAAAAAGTCAAAATAGGTTGATGATAGTTCAGGTTTAATGGAACCAGAGGAAAGAGATGCAGACAAACCAGAAAAACCTAAAAAACTAGAGGATACAAGTAATTCAAAAGAATAAGGCATATTATTAGAGGATGAATCTGACCAAATCAGAAGTAGTCAAGATAAGTCAAAAGGGAGATCGGGATGGAAGTACAAGTCTTCCCATCCTAAAACTCTAATAAATGGAAATGCAAATTATCCTTTGAAGAGCAGATCATCACTAAAAAACACAAATTTGTTTGGTCTACTATCATCAATTGAACCTGCATCTGTTGATTAAGCACTAAAAGATGATGGATGGATCCTTGCAATGCAATAATAGTTAAATTAATTTAAAAAGAATGACGTTTGGGATCTAGTACCTAGACTAAAGGAAAAACATTATTGGAACCAAATGGGTTTTTAGAAACAAGCTAAATGAAAATGAGAAGTGTTCAGAAACAAGGTAAGACCTGTTGCACAAGATTATAATCAACGAGAATGCATTAATTACACTAAGACATTTGCTCAAGTGCTCAAATTAGAAGTTATTTGTATCCTGTTTTCTTTTGATGATGCTTATAATAACATTACATTATTTCAAATGGATGTTAAAAAGTGTATTTCAAAATGGGTATATAAGTGAAGAAGTCTATGTTAAGTCACCCCCAGGTTTTGAAATTTCTTAATTTCTAGACCATGTATTTCAACTTAGGAAATCATTGTATGGTCTAAAACAAGAACTTAAGGCATCATATGATAGACTAAGTAACTTCTTGCTTAAAAATAATTTTGAAAGACGACAAGTAGACAATACCATGTTTAGAAAATCAACAGGAGATGACATTTTTTATCATTCAAATTTATGTTGATGACATTATTTTTGGATCTACTAATGACAATCTTTGTCAAGAATGATTTCAAACCTATGGCTACACCAATGTACCATACTTGTTCACTAGAAAAAAAATGAAGCAAGCCAGAAGGTTGACCAGAAAAAATATTGACGAATGATTCGATCACCGATTTACC
The DNA here is from genome assembly GCF_000331145.2 of Cicer arietinum. NCBI lineage: Eukaryota > Viridiplantae > Streptophyta > Magnoliopsida > Fabales > Fabaceae > Cicer > Cicer arietinum. The sequence goes on along the minus strand of NC_021161.2, from coordinate 19,096,428 downwards.
TTACTGCCTTTAGACCTGATATTATGTTTAAAGAGTGTGTGTGTGTGTGTAACACCCCAATTTCTCATTACCCTATTTTAAATAGTATAATGATACAATACTATTTTTTT
>NC_021161.2:19094429-19095818 GCF_000331145.2 Cicer arietinum | reverse complement strand
TAAGTTGAAAATAATAATTTTTACAGTGATGAACTATTTAAAAATGTGTTTTTGATGATTAAAATATGAATTGGTTTTTAGAAATCTTATAGATTTTAAAAAAATATATGTGATTTATTTTATTTGTATCGTATTTAGAAACGTGATTTATCTTAGTTGTTTTTATTTAGACTTGAATTATTGAAAAATAATTTAAAGAAAAATTTGGAATTCTCAATGAATTATTTTTGGGTGCTAAATGTTTAGTGATATTTTTTTAATAATAATTTAAGTCTAGAAATTAATTTTTAGAATGATGTGTAACCTTGAAAGTGGTTTTTGCACTACGTGATTCAATTTGGTTTGATAATGTATTGTATCTTCTAGTAAATAATTATTTATCTTATCTTCTACTTAAAAAATCTATTATGCTTCCATTTGTTGTAACTTTTAAGTGATGGTTAACTCAAAAGAAAATTTAATCGTGATCAATTTGGCGCAGTTAGACCTCTATGATAATATGTTTCATTTTTTGAATCATTGTTTGAGTTATGAGATGAACGTAAAATCTTGGTGCTAATTTTTGGATTAGTTATTTGAATGTGTATATGATTATTTAAATATTAAATTGTTCATGTTTCAAGTTTTCTAATTGTTGGGAATCGGTGTATAGAGTTAGAGTAGTCGAGAGCATCTAAAAGTGAAATAGTTCTATATTTCTTCAATCGGATTATTGATTATATATTGATACTAGTGTCATTTTCTTGTTGTTGTAACTAGTTATAAATTACCAATAAATTATTGTCAATGTGTAATTAAGTGAGTTTTTAACTTGAAGTAAGGAGTAGGAGTTGTGGCGCCGCCTTCCCACTGTTGAACCACATTGAAGATACTTTTAATTATCTATATTAGAAATTGAATGACTGCAGTTATAGTTCCTTAAGTAGTTGACTACATGAGTAGGAAAGACTAGCTACCTCAATGGTTCATCGTCAATAAAAGAGAAAACGGTAACTCATTATTTTGTTAGAAGTACCTTTTAATTTTATTTTTAAATAGTTAAAAAAACATGTTCATCGCTTATATCAACCGAATGAATTTAATTATTAAATATATGTTATTAGGAAATAGTATCTCTATATTAGTTTTTTCTTTCTCCTTGATTATATACAACGCTTATTTTTATAGAGTAATTGATTGTAAATCTATTATAATATTATTAAATTGTTAGATGTGTTTAATATTTTAAAAATAGCTCTCTTTGTCAGACCTAACTTAAATTTGTTGAATATTTGGTGATAGGATTTAGACTTTATTTTAAGGAGTAAAACTAGTAATATTTGGTTTGAAAGAACTAGTTGAAATTGACAACATACTTAACATGTGTTTCATTTAACCAAACTAAATGAA
>NC_021161.2:19067873-19093562 GCF_000331145.2 Cicer arietinum | reverse complement strand
AAATATATGTTAATAAACTTTGTGATTAATTTCCGTTATATAGGTGATTTTTATGAAGTGCTAGTTTTATATATACTAGATTACATGAGTGATATAAGTAATAAATATTATATTTTATTATTTGATATATTTTTTAAAAAATAATAGTATTTAGTGTAATATTTATTTTAATGAAAAAGATTTTATACGATTTTACGTGTATATACGCACACCCAATTAATATATCATTCTTTTATGCGTTTGCTAATATTAAATGTGTACTTAATTATATTTATTTAATTTTAAATATATTTTATTTAAATTATTTACTTTATAAATAATTATGCTGAGATAGTGGTAATATTGTGTTTGATTTTCTTTATTTTTATATACTTATTATAATATTGTCATTATATATATATATTTAATATGATTTAGTATTTAATATAAAGTGTTGATTTTATACTTATTTATTTTATAATTTTGAATATTCTCTAATTATGATAGTATTTTAATGTGAGTATTAAAAAAAAAATATCATTAGGGTGATTATTTTGAATATGAAGGTTTTGATTATTAATATATTTTAAACGATTTATTACTTTATTTTATAAAATATTAGCAATATTTAGTAATTAAATTATGTTGAAAAAATGCTAAAACATTAGTTTTATTAATTATTGGTATTATTTAAAAATAAATAAAGGGACCAATGAGTTTTAACTATATGTGAACCCTAATTGTTAATAAAATAAAACAACAACAAAAAAAGGGCAATTGGAAGGGCAGCTATGAAACCAAAGTAGAAACACAACAACAACCTATCGTTTGGCACCGGTAATCGATAACTGTCCAGAAAACCATCAACGTTTTCTAGTGTGAGAATCATTGTAACCATCAGCGTTTTAGAATCAAACCAATTTGTTCCCAACTAATAAACATCAGCTTTTTAGAGAAAAAATATTTTTTTAAGTCAAGACAAGTCGAATGAGAAGGTTGTCACCGTTGATCTCAACTAATAAACTACAAGAAAATATAGGTTTTTTTTTTTTTTTTTCCAATTTTGGTCCCTCTATTTATATTAATTCATGGAATTCATCCGCTATTTTAAAAGTCGACAGTTTTGGTCACTCCTCTCATATTTTTGAACTAAAAAAATTAAGATATGATACATTTTAAATGATGTGACATACGATTTCATGATATAAAACCATTTAGATGCATTAATTTTTCATGTCATTAATTAAATTAAAAAATGAATAACTTATGAAGATAATTGTGAAGTTTTTATAGAGTTTTATTGCGGTTTCAATGATGTTAATCAATCTATATTATCGTATCATTTGACACATTATTTAAAGCACGTCGCATCGCTATTTTTTAGTTATAAAAATTAGAATGAGGGACCAAAATTGTCATGTTTTAAAATAGAAGGACCGAGTTTGTGAATTGGTAAAAATAGGAGGACTAAAACTGTAATTAAACTTAAAATATGTTAAAAGGAAATTACATGCACTTCCCCTCAAATTTAGCTAAATAACACACGTATCCCCTTTAGTTTTCAAATAAATACAAAACGCTCTTATAATATAAAAAGCAAACATTCACTGTCTCTCTCAAGTTAGAGGGTAAACTAAGTAACGTCAACCATTAATTATTAAATGAATAGTTGTTATGTTGTATAAATGCATGATCAATCATAGATGTTTATATTATCAATTATTGACTCATTCACTTCACCAAATTCTCACTTTAGAGAAATTTTTCATAGATATAAGGGTCCTCCATGTGTTTTAGGTTGAACACCCAAAATAAAGAATTATTTGCAAAAATGAAAGTGGAGAAAAATAATGAGTTTACTCGTTTTGCAAAACAAAGGAAGGGGTTTTAAGTCTCTAATTGGCTTGCGTTGATGAGAATGAACTAATATTTGTTCAAAGGCCCAGTGACGGAATGCAATGCTTTAGAAAGCATTGTCAACACCTAAACCTTTTATGTGGTAAAAGAAATTAAATTTATCATTCCAAATTTCATTGTATTGGTGGCTCTATGTGATGTATAGATAATTAATTAATTATCAATGTAAGGTATTTTATGGAAGGGATCAAAACATCTGAGAAAAAAGATGAAAGCAATGGGAGATCTAGGTCAAATGAATTGGTAATGCATTGTGGATGACATTCGAGGGAGATTGTTAATTGAAAATTTAAGAGGGTGTTTGTGTTGCAATATTTGAGAGGAGGTGGATGTATGTTTCCCATATATAAATAGAATAAAATACACTCAGTTTTAAATAAAACTATTTAAATTCTGATAATTTAATTTTAAATATATTTATTATCTATATCACTATTAAAAATCCGCAGACGGTTCCTATGGATTTACTGGCGGAATCAAATCTCCACGTAAAACCTTCGTTGATAATTGTTTCCTGAGGATTTCTTAATTCACATATAACATACTTGCGGATTAGTCCGCAGAAAAAGTAAATAAATTCAGCAGCAAGTATTTAATAAACTTAAAGTATTTTCTTATGAATTTTCATGCAGAAATATCTGTACTATTCCTACAAATATTTTTTGATTGAAAAGTCGCAGGTATATAGACATGAAATTTTGCACCAAAATACTTTTAGCATGAAAATTCGTAAATAATTTCCCATCAAAATTATTTTCAAAGAAAAATCCACAGCATATATGTCATCGTAGAATTTTGAAATATCATAAACTATAACTTAAATGGTAAAATATAAAATATTAAAATAATATATCTTTCAATTCAAATTTAAATGGAAACACATATAAGTGAAAAACTTAAGGACCTATTGAATTAAAATATATCATTGAGATTAAAAGTATTATTTTTTTATAACACATGTGTATGTCTCTCGGATATCAATTTTCATTTTCATTGTGTAAAACTCCTCTCTTTATGATCCTTCTAATTATTTGTTTCAAATTATTTTTCATATGACAGTTTAAATTAATTATTTTTTCATTAAATTCGACTATATAGGTGTTGTTCCTATTTAATAATTGTAATATTTGTTTAAGAATAATTATAATAGTGTTTAATTTTTTTTGAAAATTATACATGTATAGGATATGATTTATTTTAATTGATAAAAAATATTAGTAATATAAAATTAAGATATTCGTGTGTTAAATTATATTTATATTTTTGTCCTTCAATAATTTATTTTATAGTTGTTACTATTTCATTTTAGCTTTATGTGTTATTTTATAAAGGCATTGATATATATGACACAAATTATTTATTTTAACTAAATATTTTAGTAAAATTATGTTAAGGATTATTTTTAATAAAAAAAGTAATATGTGAAGATCATTTGATTTTTGATAGAAAGGAAATAATCAAATAAATTAAAGGAAAGAAATGTGCAATGGGCATGGCCCATGTTGGATTGCAAAAGTGAGAGAGGGCATCATAGGAATCCTGAGAAGAACCATATAGATTGTCATGAAAATGAGAGGAGGAATCAAAGACATAATGATACATATGAAGGTGGCAAAATTAAGTTCCCTTAATTTTATGGAAAAAGTGATCGGGAAGCATATGTTGATTGGGAGCTTAAGATAGATTAATTGTTTGAAATTCATGACATTAGAGATGGCATTTCTCATAGGGGCGGCTCCATCTAACAGGTAACGCTCCCTAATCAAAACGAGGTAACTAGGTATACCTAATGCCGTTAACGATTTCATAATTATAACAACGATTTCTCAAAAATGTATTTAAAATCATATCTCAATTCATCGTAATTCATGGAAAACATATTCAATCGCATACCAGTTCAATATTTAAATACTTTTAACTCTTATATAAATCAAACTAATAACATAATATAAAAAGACCATTAAAATAAATAAATTATGAAATTGAGATAAATAATGATTATAGAATTATAAAAATATATGACGATGATCGTCGTCAACTCACTACTATGGAGAATCGCCTAAGTTTGTTCTCCAACAACTCCCAAAATAGCAGGACTTCAGCTCACAAATCTGAGTAAAAAAATATTCTAAAGACTTTAGAAAAATTATTCTAAAGTTTAGCAAACTCTAGGAAATCATAAAAATCATTTAATTCTACTCTAACCACAAAATAATGTTTTTAACCAAAACTACCTTTTTCTATATATTCATACTAGCATCAGAGTTGTGTATTTACCTTAACGAGTTTCAATTAAAAAACTCTCAAGAGATGGGTATCCTTCTCCTTCGTTAGAGCACAAACCCTAACCCAAAATTCTAACCAAGAGAATTTGTATGAGTATGAGAAATTATGCTCTTAGGAGTGAGAAGAAGCAAGGAGAAGGAAAGAAGAAAAAAAAAATGGGGGATGAGTTGTCTTGGTCGAGATGGAGAGAAGAAAAGGAGAAGAAGAGGGGAAAATGTGAGGTGGAAAAAAATAAGGTGGATAGAAGTGATATAGAAAGAGAGTGAATGTGAGTGGGGTAGTTATTTATTAATTACTATTACTATTATTATTATTATTATTATTATTTAATTATTACTATTTTTTAAAATTATTAAATTGAAGTCGGACCTCACTTTTCAACCAAAACTAGTGCAAATAATTGACCGTGACATGAAGACGTTGAGAAACAGAAAGATCCCATTGATGAAGGTTCTTTGGAAAAGATAACCATCGGAAGAAGCCATTTGAGTATTTGAAGCCGAGATGCCAAAAAATTATCCTCATCTATTTTCAAAGTAAGATTTTCAATTTTGAGGAATAAATTTCTTAAGAAAAATAGAGTGTAACATCCCATAAACTTATTTAGTATTATATATCTATATTCTAATTACAAACTATTGGTAATAATAACAAGCAAAGATTAGAAAGAGAATTTTTACTAAAGAGACAAAGTAGACAATTTACATACATATATATATATATATATATATATATATATATATATATATAATTACAAACAATTGTAATAATAACAAGGATAGGTTAGAAAGAGAATTTTACTAAAGGGACAAAGTAGATAATTTACCAATAAATCTTTTCTATTTATAGACCAAGTCAACAAAAAATGTAAAATAATTAAATAGTTTTATTACTATTAAATAGTAAATATAATATTATAAAAATATATAATTTTTATATTTATAAAAAATTAATTTAATAAGTAATATAAATAATTTATAAAGATTAATTTCGGTAAAAAGAAGTCGTGCACATTAGTTTGGTCAAAAACAATACAAATTAGTTTTAGTAAAATTTTATAAAATAAAAGTGTTAATACTTTTTCAAAGTAAAAGTATTTATTTACATTTATTGCATCAACTTTGTAGTCTATTTAATTGAAATGATGTTATTCTTGTCACATAAGATAAAATTTATTGTGAAATCAAACAAAATGACTTCTCAACGCTATCAATCTTCTTATTTTTTTGGAATTTTATGCATTACTTTGATTTTAATTTCAGGTAAGGGGAGGAGTTTGTTGGCACATTTTTAACTAAAAATTGCTAGTCTAAATTGAAAGTTGTTATTTCTTGTTATATTAATGTATGTATTTTCATGATAAAAAAAAATAGCTTAAGTTGTTAAATGAATATAACTCTAAATTTTTTTTAATGAAGTCTAATTTATGTTTGGTTTAGGATCAGTTACAAGCTTCGAGACTCCAACAGTAGAGGATAACTTAAATTGTCCATATGGAAGAAGAGGACCACCAAATGCTTGCTGCATAGAGCTTTGTAGTTCAAATTGTGCCACTGATTGCGTTATTGGAAAGAAAATGACAAAAGGTGGACAATGTTGGTTTCCAAATTATGACGAGAAGTATTGTTGTTGTTTTATTTAATGAGCTATATTGTATCATTAAAATTTTCAAAAAATAAAGATGCAGTTGAATTTTTAAATTTTTTGAATTTACAACGTGTAAGAACTTAATGTGCAATATTACAAAAACTCTCAAGTTAATTACCAATTAGTGCAACTTAATATAAAATTATGTTCACTAATAATCTACGTTGCAAAATAATAAGTTATGTGATAGTTCGATGATTTAAAAATTAAAATTATTTAAATATTCTCGACTAATTTCATTTTTTTTACTTACTACTACCAATTAATCAAATTTACATTACTTTTATTTATGTATAGAACTAAATAATAAAAATATAACAAATTTAAATATGTGTCTCTTAACTTGTTTCTAATCTTATAATTGTTAAAAACTACATTCTTAAAATTCTTTTTAGAATATAAGAAATTTATAATAAAAAAAAATATAACATAATTAAACTACATACTTTTGCACGATGATTTACAAAAATTGATCAAATATAAAATTGCGTGGTGATGAAAAAACTTTTACAAATGGATTCTTGTAATAAAGAAACCAGACGAATTATAGCAAAAATTTATATTATAAAAATATTAATATTTTTTTGTCAATATAAAAGTAAAAAAAGTAATTCACAATAAACTTAATTTTTAGTGCGCATACATGAAATGATGTTAGTATTATAAAGCCTAAATTACATTTGTGGTCCTTTAACTTAATTACAGGTAACATTTTAGTTCTTTATCTTTTTTTTTTCTCGACTTGGTCCTTTATTTTAATTTTAAGTGACAATTTGATATTTTATGTTTTAAAATTTCAACAATGATATCCTTTTTTATACAAAAATTCAAAAAAAAAAAAATCAATCAAAACTCATAAAATTAATTATATTCTTCAATGTAATACAAATTTCATCAAATTCGTAACGCAAATCTTCAAATAAACTCATATTTTCATACTTTATTTGATATTTTTAGGAATAAAGGACTAAATCGAAAAAAAAAGATAAAGGACTAAAACGTTACCTGAAATTAAGTTAAGGGACCACGGATGTAATTTAGCCTATAATAAATAAATATAAAGTAAAAGAAATGTAATTCGCAAAAGTATTTATGAGGAAATCAATAATTTAATATTTAATTATTGATATAATTTCCTAAAATCATGTTATACTTTGTGATGGTTTAGAAAAATTAAACAAATAAGTTAAGAAAAAAATTCATAAAAGTACATTTTGGTAATGAATAATGCAAATAAGTTCAGATCCAAAATAGTACATATGAATTTCAGGAAAAATTTATAAAGTTCAGTAACAATAATTTTAAAGAATGTAAAAAAAAAATATTTATTTTCATTAATGAAATCAATTTCTGAGTATATATTATTGTAATGATGTTAGTCTTATAGCCAAAACACAAAATATAATTAAGTTCCAGTTGTTTAACCAGGTAATCATTTGGTTTTATTAATTAAGTTCCAGTTGTTTAATTGTGAATAATTACATACTCAAAACTCTTTTTAGAATTTCCATTTTAAAAATTAGTATTAAACACTAATCCAAATGTAGGGAGCTACCATGCAACACACGTTTACCTCGATTATCGCGTATATGTGTGTCGGGTTGAGTTGAGGGGAACTATGAGGACCAGGCCAATTTGAATTGTCTATCCACCAAGACAGTGGCATAATATCAATTCATAACCAAGTACTTCAGAGTTAGAATGGTACCGCATTGGGAACTAGAATATAAGCTCATGCATTGCATTGCATTTTCTTGTGATTATTTTTTTTTTTTATTAATAGGTATCGTGTGTGATAATAATTTCTCTTAGATGATTTGAGGTTATATTGAAATTCATTGATTTTACTTGAGTGGTTTTAACTTTATAATGTGATGTTTTTCCTTGAAGAATGTTTGTGTTATAATAAAGTGTATTATGATTGTTTGCGTGTTCTTCTTACTTATATTATACTATTAACATGATTTCAAAACTCACCTCCTTCGTTGTTTGTGTTTGACTGCTTGGCCCTGAGTTTGCGAAATCGCAGTTATTACAGGTTAATGAGTCATGAAGTTGAAGTTTGGGAGAAACCTCGCTCGGATAGGTGATACTAGGAATTTAGAGTTGTAATTTATATTTTAGTTATGTAACTACAAATGAGTAATAAAAATTTGAGTTTTTGGGATTAGTAAGTTTTTGGGATTAAAATAAGAATTTATAGTTAAATAAGAATTTATATGAAAACCTGAGTACTAGTAAGTTTTTGGGATTAAAATAAGAATTTGTAGTTAAATCAAGTTCATTGAGATTAAATTGTTTTAATTGAGTAATAAAGTTTGAATTGTTTCATGTTTACTTTGAGAAATGTGATATCCTATATTAGTTACAAAAGTTTTTATTTCTTTGTAAATAAATTTTCTTTATTCGTTCTGAATTTTACTCAAAATAATCTAGCATAAAATTATTATATATGTCATTTTAAGTTTTAGGGTGTCACATTAGTGATATTTGTAAGACCCTTAACTTTTAAATCCTAAATTATGCAATTTTAGGGTATTTTGTGTTGGAAATCTAAGGCTTTTTAGCTAATTTTATTGGTATTTTGTGAGTTATGCCAAAAATATATTTTTGGAGCCTCAATTTAAAATTATTCGTCGATGAATAATTTAGTTTATTTACGGTGAATCTTTTGTCGATATTTTTTTTTCTTAGATGCGATGTTTTTAAGAAAAATTCATCTGCCAATCGAATTGTGACGAGACTAGATATTTTTTCTGAAAAAGTAGTTTGAGATGTGATGTGAGGTGATGGGTGAAATGATGATTTTTATAAAATATCCAGATTTTTATTTAGATATTTGTTATATATATACACACACGTAAGAAAGAAAGGAAGGGAAAACCGAAAGAAAACATTCCCGTGCAGCTCGCCTCCTTCCATCCTTTTCTTCTTCTTCTTCCAGCCTTCATTCTTTCTCCTTTGTTTCAAAGCTTGTTAAGTAAGCCAGCGAACCCATTTCCTCGGTCGTTTTCCTCCAAGCTTTCTTCTTCTTCTTGCAATTTCAAGAAAAACAAAGAAACAAGTGCGTTGGTAGTTTTAAAAACCCACAAACACAAACCTCCACTTTTCTTCGACATCTGAGATTCGTTTCGAGAAGTGACAGAAGGGAAAATTGCTCATCTCCACGCTACGGTGCTAGTGAGCCAACTTTGGAAGCGACGACGCGAGCAAAGATCTTACCGTAATTAATTGCAGTGTCGTAATCGGTTGTTAGAGCTACCGTTGAGGTAAGGGCTCCTTCCAAATTTCTAGAGTGCACATAGGACCCTATATGTGAATTTATGGGATTAAAAATTTGATATATTTATGTGTTCAAAACCGATTTATGTGCGATTTGATGAGATTGAATTTATGTGTGGATTTTGTGGAAATGAAAATTGGTGTGATTTATGTGCAATTATGTTTGAAATTCTGGAAATGAATTTGGTGATTTATGGTTGAAAATTTTGGGGAGATTGAATATGGGTGATTAATATTTGAAAATTGTGGTGATTCATGTTTGGTGCGATTAATGTATTCATAATTCATGTTATCAATTTTTTAGAAGAAATTTATGTGTGAATTGGTGGAAAATGGATTTAATTCAATTTATGTGTGGATTGAATTTGGAGATGTGATGATTTATGTGTGTTTGTGGAAATAGAAATTAGAGTGAATAGATATGTTTGAGTATGCTCTATGTTGTATTTGTAAAATCATTAGTGTTAAATGAGTATTAAAAATGAGGAATCTTTTAATAGCTGCATTTACTTAATGGTTGTGGTGAAAAGAGTCAGAGTATGCTCATGTATTTCACAGTACATGGTGATCGGATGGGCCATGGTGATAGTGGTGACCGGATGGGCCACATGATGATGCCATGTGATTTGTCGGTTCATCTTATCCTTACGGGGATTATCGCGTTGTGTTGATCTGTGAGAGATTGCACTCTAGAATGTGCTAATCTGTGAGCGATTGTACTCTAGAAAACAATGTAAGGCATGTGATAGGCGACACTTTAGTAAATCGTGTGGGCCTGTGATGGGTGGCACCTTGGTAATTAGTACAAGGCCTGTGATAGGCGGTACAATTATGATTTACGCCCCTTCGAGGAGGGTTTTGGTTGGAATTCTGGAATCATGCATTTTGGCATATACGCATTGCATTAGGGTGCTTGGCACACAAGTCATGTTTGATATACTGTGATGATTGTATATACATACTCGATTATTGTTTGTGGTTATGCCGTAATTGCTAAGTGTGATGATTGATTTTGTTTTATAAGTGTTGAGTGATTTCTAAACGTATTCAAAATTGAAAATCTGTATTTTTCACAGTTGTATTCGAATACGATAGTGTTGCATTCGAATATGACAACACATATTTTGCCACTAAGAAATACTTGTATTCGGATACGACATGATAACTTTTGCCACTGACTTGTCCTGTCTCATATCCGACTACATCCTGTCTCGTCTTCGATTACAGTTGTGCTAATTTTGCTACTGACTTATGAATTAGCACTGTATTCAAATACAAGGATGTTGTATTCGAATACGATAGTGCAATTTTGTTTAAACCTTTATTTTTCAACTTTGATAATGTATGTTTGGCTTATGAAAACCCTTTCAAGGAGTATGTTAAGTTGAAAGGTTATTTCGTGCATTAGAAATTTAAATGCTATGTGATATTTGTTAATTTCAGTTGGTGACCCTTTACAATTAGTGTGGAAATCTGTGCTTTGCCCTCAAATGAGAACTAGGATCATCCTACTAGTTAGAACCCTGGAGATAGGAAGGTAGTTAGTCATATCTGACCGATGTTGTGTCTGAAGGATCTTGTGGGGCGCGTGGAGATCACCCGGGTCGTATAATTTTTTTAGCATGATTAGATTAGATAGTTGTATAGAGGCTAGATGTCTTTCTTTTGTGGATTTATTTATTTTAATAGAAGAAAGACTGTACCTATACCTCATATTGTCAGCTTGACTTTTATTTTGATGGGTCCTTGTACCACTTTTTGATGCGACGTGGGGAAGTTAAAATTCTTGGGGCAATGCTTTTGTACAGGTGTCTGCCAAGAATACCCCAGGGGTATAAGTTATGTATGATAGGTCTCATAGCCCCGGTGTATTTTGCTGTTTAAATACCTTGGATTTTTGTTTCAAAAACTTTTTCCGCTGCTTGTAAATATTGTTGACTTTTGTCGTTGTGTTACGACTTAAATATTTTATCCAAAAGTATTTCTTTCTTAATTTCTGAAATTTGATTTTTGTTTAAAAAAAATGGGTTGTTACAATATTAGAGTTGGTCTGTCCAATCAGGCTGAATGGGTTATATGTCAGTTAGAATTGTCAACCTTGAGTCAATTATGTTGACCCGTGCTCCCATTTAAGTGTTGAAATGCTTACCTATTTTACTTGTGTTAAGTGGTATGAATTTTTCTATTGCAATACATGATTCCTGAAAAATTAGTTTTAATTGTTAAGTACTTGTTTATTCTTGTTTTGTTGTGGATTCTCTTATTTTTTAAGATAATTGTTCACCGTGAACTGTTTGCTTGTTCTTGTTGTATTGTGTATTTGTTAAGATTTGAGTTAATTTGAATTATTGACATGATTATGTTAATTACCTTTTGAATGGAGTTGTGGCTTTGTGTTTCTAAATTTGATTATTTGATCTTTGTTACGGTGGATAGCTATTAATAATTTTTTTAATTGACAAGCTATATCTTTGAAATTGTTATTTAATCGACATAATATTAATTATCGATTGATAGACCTTGCCTTTAAAGTCATTATTAAAGTTTTGATCTTGCTAAAGAAATCAATTTAGAATGTTAGTAGTAGTTTCGAAATATTAGGAAATTCAAATTATTAATAATATTAATTCTTGAATATTGGAGGTTGTTAGACCTTATAATTTTTTTAAAAAATGACATTTGAAGGAATTAATGTTAAGTTATTTTGTAAAATGCAAATAACTTTTGTTTGAATTACTCTTGATTATTTTAAAGAAATTAAATTGAGTTGAATTTTTGTTGATTTATAAAATAACAATAATTCTATACTACTGATTTTATGTAATATTTAAAATAGATAAAAAGGATTTGTTGTTATGTTGGTTTAGAGGGGATTATGTGAATATTAAATCGTGAGCGTGTTGATATATTTGTTTGAAATGATTGATTTAGATATCATGAACTCATTAGAGTTTAATTTGTCATTAGAGTTTTAGATTTTAAGAAATCAGTAGTGATTTATAACGGTACACAAAAAAAAAAAGGCAAATGATAAAATATCTACAAATTGAAAAAGAGAAGGAAAACAAAAAACAAATTAAAAGTTAAAAAAAAAAACTGTTTTTAAAGCTTGGGTTTTAATTTTGAATCACTTGAAAGTATTGATGATTGTATTTGAATGATTAATGTTTTATATTTATTTTGAAATCAATTTAGGACGTTTGTCATGATTTTGAAATAGTATAAAATTCATTATATTAACAATCGTAATTCTCAAATATTCAGGTTTGTTGAATTTTTAAAGTTAGACTTTTAGAAAGAAAGAAAATTGTGAAGGAAAAAAATATAACTATTTTAAAAGTTTTGGTATGTTAGAAAATTTTAATCTACTTTTATATACATGATTTTATTTTATTTCAAATATAGGTTGAGAAATATGGTTTTAAGAGTGCTTAAATATTTTGAGGGGTATTTTTGATAGTTAAGGTATTGGTGAAATTTTAGTAATCTTATTGATTTTAAAAATAGTTTAAAAAGAAATTGTATGATTTATTATAAAATAATCCAAGGAAAAGTTTTGCATTCCAAAAAAAGTTTATTTTAGGATATTAAAAGATTAGTGATCCTTTTAAAATAATTTAAGTGTTTGAAATCAAATTTTAGAGTGTTGATTAACCACTAAAATGATTTATGTAGTACGAGATTTATTTCGGTTTTATGATTGTTATATTAACTTTGAGTAAAAATAGTTGCTTACTTTACCTACTAATTGAAAAATCTTTGTTTCAATTTTTTTAAATGATAAAGATTGATTCAAAAACAAAATTAATAATTTAATTGTGATAAATTTGTAGTTGTTGGATTGTTATGAGAATATTCTACATCATGATGCCAATTATTGAGTTTGTTATATGCATGTATATGTGATTAGGTGAATGTGAAATTGTTTGTGTTTCAAGCGTTCTAAGTGTTGAGAATTTGTGAATGGTCTTTAGAGTAGTTGAGTGTGTTTAAAAGTGAAATAATTCTTTATTTTGATTGGTGATTCATATCGATGCAAGTGTCCTTTCTTTTGTTGTTGTAACTAATTATAAATTACAAATAAATTACTGGGAATGTGTAATTAAGTGGGTTTTTAACTTGAAGTAAGGAGTAGGAGTTGTGGCGCCGCCTTCGCACTCCTAAAACATGTTAGAAATACTTTTAATTACCCTTGTTTGAATTTTGATGATCACATTTATGGTTACCTTAAGTAGTTGACTACATGAGTAAGAGATACTAGCTACCCCGAGGACTCATCGTCGATAAAAGAGGCAACAATAACTCATTATTATTGTTAGAAAAACTTGTTAATTTTATTTTTGAAATAGTTAAAAATCATGTTAATCTCTTATACAATTTTGAGTGATGATGAATTTGATATGACATCAATGTTGAATGATGATAATTGTTTAAGTGGCGAGAAAATTATGTTGGAAGTGTGTACTTAAATTATCAATTAAGTACATTTGATCTTCTAAGTAACTTGGTTAAAATGAATAAATGCATTGTGTTGGTATCTGATAGCCTTTCAGCAAGTGTACCGAATCGTTGCAAGTAATAATTAAAACGGTAGTACCGAGTGTCGAACTCAAGGATTGCGTTTTATTATTGAATTATGTTTAATTACTACAATTGAACAAAAAGTTCCTAAGTTGGTTGAAACAATATTTAGAATTAATAACAGAAATAAAATTCACCTTTTATACTAAGAAAAATGTCAGGGATAAGTTTCACTTCAAATCCAACCTTGGTGTCTAATTTGATCCTAGTTATTGAATTCCTTTATTGAATTATTACTGAATTCTCTTTATTATTCTTGCCCTAATGTCTTAGTGACAGAACCTTTAACTCCAAAGTAACCCTTAATTCCTTAGTGGATTCAAGATTAGAATTAAGCATTACCGTACATGAATTCTCTTTTTAAACTACTGCCTCTGCAACTAATTTAGTTGGTTTCATGACCTACATCTTTGTCTAGACTACACATTCATGAATTTCTCATCTCAAGCATTTGTAAAGTCCACTTCCGTTTCAAAATACAAATCGTAGAACATTTTAATGTTGATAAAGCATTAAGCACAGAGATGCGAAAAATAATTCAATAAACTCATTCATATAACTAGAAACCAAATCATAAAAATAAGGGTTTCATCTTGTTACACTCATCCCTAACAAATAGGGTTTAGTTACTCATGACAGAGATAAAAAAAGATAGAGATTAGAGAAGAATTACAAGTATGATTCATTCTTGATAAAACTGCTCCAATGACATTAGAAACGGCCATCTTTGAGTTTCTATGCTAGGGCACAAGTCTCCCGACTTCCCAAGAGTCAAAAAGATCCCTAAAACAGTGAAAAATTGTGTTTCTATGAATGTTGATGCGCGTCGTGCGCCCCTGGCGCACAAAACGCGCTCTGGGCGCACCTGGAGAGTGTCACTGGTCCTGAAATGCGCCCCAGGCACAGAAAACGCGCTTCATGCGCGCCTTGACAGTGCTGAACGGATGGAAATGTGCCTCAGGCGCGGCTGGCGCTCTTCAGGTGCACAACATCTACTGTCTGACGTATATTGCATTTTACTCCTCTTTAGATTCTGAATTGGGTTACGGTGTCTTCATGAAAGTTGTAGATATGGCTCTTAGCTTTCATGTTCACTTAGTTTGACTCTAATTGGACATCTAAAACTCCCGACATGGCTGAAATACTCTACATAGGTCATGTTGATTTCTCACCAAAATTCAGCACTGAACTAAAACAAAGTAACACAAAACTCCGAAAAATCCCTACTTAATCAAGGAAATAATAACATAAATAATTCATTAAATCAAAGAACTAAAATCAACAAAATATATCAAATAACTCCTTAAATTAACTAATGATTAAAGATAAATAAGACTAAAATCAATGAAAAATATGCATATGATGAAGAGTCATCACAACCCCAAAATTAATCTATTGTTTGTCCCCAATCAACAATTATTTTCAGATTTGGTACAGTTAAAAGTAAACTTAAACTCAATTTCTCAAATCAAATCAAACTCAATTTTCAAAGTTCCAGCTACCACAATACATTCATCATGCTTCATGGTTGCTTACAAAAAAAACAACACAATTTGTACACTTTAGCATTCATTTATCAAGTTCAACTCTCTCTTCACACAATCTCACCAAAATTTCTCTCAAGTGTTTAAAAAGGGTTATGAATTTATCACTCAAATCCTAGAACATGCATCACGGTACCATAGGCTTGAAAAAATTCTAGTTAGCAATCACAATGCAATAAACACATACACTTTTGGAGGACTTTCGGGTTGTAATGGGGCTTAGGTAAGTGTATAGCATTTTGGGATAGTAGGCTTTACTACTTGAAGTTAGGCATACATTTCCAAATTTTTCTACCACTTTTAATTTTCTTCACATTTTTCATTGTGGAGATTCTCTAACATTGACAAAAGAACAAAGAAGATATTATTTATTAAAGCACACAATTTTTTTTTCTTTTTTGTCTTTTTCTTTTGATTTTTTCTTTTTCTTTTTCTTCTTTCTTTTTCTTCCTTTTGTCTTTTTGTGAGAATCACCACCCCAAACATAAAAGGTTGTTATCCCATGAGCAACCCCAAACTTAGAACTTTATCAAGACAGTAAGGTTTTTCTACCTAACTCCAAGTAAAGTGATTTAATTAAAGTCATGTATTTTGGCTTGTAATGTGGCTAGTAACTGAAATAAAAGGGCAAGGCTCAAAGGGGCTAGCAAGGGATAAAATTTGTATAGGGTAGTTAAAAAGACACAAACAACCAAATAAAATTGCCTCAAAGTATGCATAAATTACAAGTGATGCAAGTCAGAATTAGTGCAAGTTTTGAAGGGATAACACATGTCTAGATAATCACACATCAAAGAATGAAAATGTTTAGGCCCAAAAGCTCACAACTAGGATAATAAGAGAGAGTATGAACAATCAAAATAATGCCAAACATGCCACTACAAAATTTATTTAGTTTCTTTTTTATTTTTATTTTTAAAAAAAATACGAGTGAGACTTTGACAACCAAGGAGTAATCAACATTGCATGAATTAGTGAAACTTATCGAATTGAGCAATGATATGAGCAAAGAAATAGAGTTTAAATTTCAAAATCCCAAACATAAAACTTAAGATCAAATGCAAGTTGTTAATAATTTTTCATCATAGTGCACGTTTACACACAATTAGAAAGAGACAAATTCAAATAACAAAAATAAGATTGCAAAAAATAAAAGTTACCTCTACCTGTGGGTTGCCTCCCACGAAGCGCTTCTTTAAAGTCATTAGCTTGATGCCTCAGCTATTGTCAAGGTGGCATATATGACAGGAAGAACACATCATCCTTCTTCTTTTTGTTTGGTAGAAATTCCATTAACTTGAGAAATAAAAGATGTTGCTTCCATGTCCTTCTCAACTGGACATTGATGAACAAGGCATGGATTGAATCTCGAATTTTATCAATCTCTTCTTTTTTTCTTTTCCTCATTCATCTTTTCCTCTTGCTTATCTTCTTCTACCACAACAATGAAATTATCTTCAATCTTCAACTTCTCCTCCATCATCTCAAACTCAACTACTTGCTCAAACAACCTCTCACATTGACTTTCAAATCTTTCAATTGGAACCATGTTATTCTTCATGAATTCAACCAAAACGTCCGTAATGTGAAAGTCTTTGTCATCTGATTCTTTGGATAGAATTTTAGGAGGTAGAATTTATTCCCAATAGATCTTTTTAATATAACACTCGTCATTTTATGTAACTTTGAGAAAAAAATCTTCATATTCTATTAGTTCATCAAGGTCATCTGAACAATGTCCATTCTTATGTGTTTCTCCGCAAAAGTCACACCTAAGAGGCTGCATCGGAGGGATCTGAGGGTGATATTTTAAAAATGTATAGCTCATAATTTTCCCCTCAATCATGCGACATGTACCCGATATAAGACAAGTATCACACTCTTCATATAATTGTAGTAGAATATCATCATTATAATCTTCCATCCTCTACAACAAATAGTTATCTCAAACAAAGAAGAGACAAACCACTAGACATGACATTAGCAAGTTCAACAAATAAAAAAATAAAATAAAATAAAAAATTTTTATTGCAGAGCAAAAAGTTTCAATTAAGTAAATAATTTAAATTCAATAGTGATATTGCAATCACCGACAACGGCGCCTGATGACTCTTCATCATATGCATATTTTCCCACTATTTTAGTCTTATTTATCCTCAATCATCAGTTAAATTAAGGATTTATTTGATACATTTTGTTGATTTTTATTCTTTGAGTTAATAAAATGTTTTTTGTTAAGTAAATAAATTAAATTCAATAGTGATATGGCAATCCCCGGCAACGGCGCCAAAAACTTGATAGCCTTTCAGCAAGTGTACTGAATCGTTGCAAGTAATAATTAAAACGGTAGTACCGAGTGTCGAACTCAAGGATTGCTTTTTACTATTGAATTATATTTAATTACTACAATTGAACAAAAAGTTCCAAAGTTGGTTGAAACAATATTTAGAATTAATTACAGAAATAAAATTGACCTTTTATACTAAGAAAAATGTCAGGGACGAGTTTCACTTCGAATCCAACCTTGGTGTCTAATTTGATCCTAGTTATTGAATTCCTTTATTGAATTATTACCAAATTCTCTTTATTATTCTTGCCCTAATGTCTTACTGGTAGAACCTTTAATTCCAAAGTAACCCTTAATTCCTTAGTGGATTTAAGATTAGAATTAAGCATTACTGTACAGGAATTCTCTTTTTAAACTACTGCCTCTGCAACTAATTTAGTTGGTTTCATGACCTACATCTATGTCTAGACTACAAATTCATGAATTTCTCATGTCAAGCATTTGTAAAGTCCACTTCCATTTCAAAATACAAATCATAGAACATTTTAATGTTGATAAAGCATTAAGCACAGAGATGAGAAAAATAATTCAATAAACTCATTCATATAACTAGAAATCAAATCATAAAAATAAGGGTTTCATCTTGTTACACTCATCCCTAACAAATAGGGTTTAGTTACTCATGATAGAGATAAAAAAAATATAGAGATTAGAGAAGAATTACAAGAATGATTCATGGATGATTCTTGATAAAACTGCTCCAATGGCGTTAGAAACGACCATCTTTGAGTTTCTATGCTAAGGCACAAGTCTCCCAACTTCCCAAGAGTCAAAAAGATACCTAAAACAGTGAAAAATTGTGTTTTTATGAATGCTGATGCGCGTCGCGCGCCCCAGGCGTAGGAAACGCGCTCCAAACGCGCATGGACAGTGTCACTGGTCCTGAAATGCGACCCGAGCGTAGAAAAGGCGCTTCAGGCGGCCTTGGACAGTGTTGAACGACTGGAAATGTGCCTCAGGCGCGGCTGGCGCGCTTTAGGCGCACAGTATTTGTTGTCTAACGTATATTGCATTTTACTCCTCTTTATATTCTATATTTTGTTCCAGTGTCTTCATTAAAGTTGTAGATATGGATCTTAGCTTTCATTTGCACTTGGTTTGACTCCAATTGGACATCTACAACTCTAGATATGACTGAAATACTCTACATAGATCATGTTGATTTCTCACCAAAATTCATCACTGCACTAAAACAAAGTAACAACACAAAACTCCAAAAAATCCCTACTTAATCAAGGAAATAATAACATAAATATTTCATTAAATCAAAGAACTAAAATCAACAAAATATATCAAATAACTCCTTAAATTAACTAATGATTAAAGATAAATAAGACTAAAATCAATGCAAAATATGCTTATGATGAAGAGTCATCAGTATCTTAGTTTTCTATATTTTCTAATCTTATAAGGACCTAGAACTTTTGTAAGAGTTTTATAAATAAAATGTGTGTATAAGACTTTGAAATTAAGTTATACTTTGAGTGTGTTTGAAACCATATGCGAAAATATTTATCCTATTTCACTATGATTATACACAATACTTTTTTTTATAAAAGAAAAAAAAGACTTAAGTGATTGTATGTCATTGAGTTGTTATATATGTTTTTGTTTGTAATTCTTGAAGGTGTGAAATATTTTAAATGTTTCTCTATATGTCTATCTTTTGTGAAACCTGTAGAGTAATTGTTGTTAGAATTTAAACATTTTTTGAGAAAGTAAAACTAATAGAATATTGTTTGAGAAGTTAGTTGAATTTGAAAACGTATATGATATATGTGTTAATTGATTCAACTAAATGTAGTAAGTTCTTGTTGACTAAATTTACATTCTTAGTTTTATCTATAAACGATAATGATTGATCATTATATTTTCTTCATATTTGAGTTGTTGATTGTGATGTGTTGTTTAGTTGATTTGTTGTGTCATGTTAGCCTATCATGCTAAGTTAATTGGTTTTGACATATTGTGTTTAAATTACTAGTGAATGTCTTATGTATGTTGATTATATATTTGGGTACTCAGTTTGAATCTTGAGGGTATTTAGTTTGATATTGGTTCATTTGTTATTCACCACAAATTTTGAGAACAATATTTCTTCAATAAGGGGAGAATTGTAACACCCAAATTTTATAATAAATATTTTCTTCATAAAATAAGATTTTAGATTTTATGTGATGTGATAATAAAAGATGGATGCATTGTATGACATATGTTTATGTGATGATAATGATGATGTTTTATTGATGATAGTGATGTTATCAAATTGTGATGAGTTTATGTGATGATCATGATTATGTATGATTAATTATGTTATAAAATTGTGACGAGAATATTGATGTACCTCATGGTTGACGAGATATTGATGACTCCTAAAGAAAATGCTCTTAATGGAGTAGTCTAAGCTAACGAGGGGAGAAAATAAATATTTTGTCATCACATAGATAGGGTTTGACAAGCCTAGTGATTCCAGGGAAGTACAACTGAATGAGCCTGATTGTGGAGGTCTACTGTTGAGCCTTAAGGCAAGATTGTTAGACCTTGGAGGTATTCGGGTGGGGAATTGCTAGGTGACTTAAGGTAGCACTCCAAATGTCGGGAGCTACCTTGCAACACACGTTTACCACGATTATCGCGTATGTGTCTCGAGTTGAGTTGAGAATATCTATGAGGACAAAGCCAATTGGAATTGTTCGTCCACCAAGATGGTGGCATAGTATCAAGCCTCCTAACCAAGTACTTCAGAGTTAGAATGGTACCACATTGTGAAGTAGAATATAAGCTCATGCATTGCGTTGCATTTTCTTGTGATTGTTTTGTGGTGATTAATAAGTATCGTGTGTGATAATAATTTCTCTTAGATGATTTGATGTTATAGTGAAATGCATTGATTTTACTTGAGTGGTTTTAACTTTATAATGTGATGTTTTTCCTTGAAGAATGTTTGTGTTATGATAAAGTGTATTATGATTGTTTGCGTGTTTGTGTTATGATAAAGTGTATTATGATTTCAAAACTCACCTCCTTCGTTGTTTGTGTTTGACTGGCTTGGTCCTACATTTGCGAAATTGCAGTTATTACAGGTTAATGAGTCTTAAAGTTCAAGTTTGGAAGAAACCTCGCTCTCATAGTTGATACTGGGAATTTAGACTTGTAAATTATATTTTAGTTATGTAATTACAAATGACTTGTTATATGAAAACTTGAGTACTAGTAAGTTTTTCGAATTAAAATAAGAAATTATAATCAAATCAAGTTCATTGAGATTAAATTGGTTTAATTGAGTAATAAAGTTTGAATTGTTCCATGTGTACTTTGAGAAACGTGATATCCTAAATTAGTTACAAAAGTTTTTATTTCCTTGCAAATAAATTTTCTTTATCCGTTGCGAATTTTACTATAAAAAAATCTAGTATAAAATTATTATATATGTCATTTTAGGGTTTAGGGTGTCACATGTTATATGTTAAACACTATAGACAACCTTGGCAAGTTTGATT
The DNA here is from genome assembly GCF_000331145.2 of Cicer arietinum. Taxonomy (NCBI): domain Eukaryota; kingdom Viridiplantae; phylum Streptophyta; class Magnoliopsida; order Fabales; family Fabaceae; genus Cicer; species Cicer arietinum. The sequence continues at coordinate 19,072,479 of NC_021161.2, read as the reverse complement.
CCATATCACAAAAGTGCACCTTCATTGGATACTCAAAAAGATCTAAAGCTTATAGAGTGTTTAATAGGGAAACTCATATTGTGGAAGAGTCAATACATGTTAAATTTGATGACAAACAACTTTACCTTAAAAAGTCAAAATAGGTTGATGATAGTTCAGGTTTACTGGAATCAGAGGAAAGAGATGCAGACAAACCTGAAAACCTGAAAAATTAGAGGATACAAGTAATTCAAAAGAGTATGACAAATCATCAGAAGATGAATCTGACCAAATCAGAAGTAGTGAAGATAAGTCAAAAGGGAGATCACGATGGAAGTACAAGTCTTCCCATCCTAAAACTCTAATAAATGGAAATGCAAATGATCCTTTGAAGACCAGATCATCACTAAACAACACAAATTTGTTTGGTCTACTATCATCAATTGATCCTAGACCAAAGAAAAACATTATTGGAACCAAATGGGTTTTTAGAAACAAGCTAAATGAAAAATGAGAAGTGTTCAAAAACAAGGTAAGACTTGTTGCACAAGGTTATAATCAACAAGAATGCATTGATTACACTAAGACATTTGCTCAAGTGGTCAAATTAGAAGTTATTCGTATCCTGTTTTCTTTTGATGATGCTTATAATAACATTACATTATTTCAAATGGATGTTAAAAGTGCATTTCAAAATGGGTATATAAGTGAGGAAGTCTATTTTAAGCAACCCCCAGGTTTTGAAATTTCTGAATTTCCAGACCATGTATTTCAACTTAGGAAATCATTGTATGGTCTAAAACATAAACTTAAGGCATGGTATGATAGACTAAGTAACTTCTTGCTTAAAAATAATTTTGAAAGACGACAAGTTGACTATCTTTCAAATTTATGTTGATGGCATTATTTTTGGATCTACTAATGACAATCTTTGTTAAGAATGATTTCAAACCTATGGCTACACCAATGTACCATACTTGTTCACTAAAAAAAGATGAAGCATGCCAGAAGGTTGACCAGAAAACATATTGACGAATGATTCGATCAACGATTTACCTTACTACCTCTAGACCTAATATTATGTTTAAAGAGTGTGTATGTGTGCGCGCAAGATTTCAGGCCGATCCAAGGGCATCATTTAACTGTTGTTAAGATGATCCTTAGATACTTAAAATGTACTACCAACTTTAGCTTGTTCTACAATAAATTTATTAAGTACAAACTAAGTGGTTATTTTGATGTTGATTATGTTGGAGTCAAACTTGAGAGAAAAAGCACAAGTGGAAAATGCACATTTCATACTAGGACCATTTTTATGTAGGGATATAATGAAAAAATTACTTGGCCTTATGGAAAGTCTTAAGTTAGGGGGAGTCAAAAAACAAAAGAAAATTTGTTATCAACAATACAATTTTGTCATCATCAAAACTTGGAAGAAGAAAATCAAAGGAAGGTGCCAAAGGAAACAAGTAGAGGAAGACACAAAAATAAGTTACCAGAGGATTAGATCACAGGAACAAAAAAGTATACGCGTCTGCCTCTGAACATATGCCTCTGAAAGTAATGTGCTTCTAAAGGTTACAAATATTGCCTCAAGTGTCTAGGTGTGATGTATAGGTTTGAAGTTTGATGTTTGGATCTAAAGACTAAGTCTAATAACTAGATCTGAAGAACGCCTTTAAAGACTGCCTCTATAGAATGGCTCCGAAACTGAGTTTGAAGACTGAATTTGATGCATGCTTCTAAAGAGTTCATATCAAGGTATAATTAACTTGGAATATATTGTTCAAATCATATATTCAAAGCTCACAATTCGGTGATCAAAATGGAGCAACACACTCCAAATGTTGCCTCTAATGTTGCACTGACTTTGAAGTTTAAACAAGGTGATATTCCCAATGCCACTAATTATAAGTCATGCAATTTTGCCTCCGACTATCATTATTCAAGAAACACAACATCTCACTCCAACAAGAAATTCAATGCTTATGATGGAAAGTCAACGACTAAAAGAATTAAGTATGCAAAGAAAACTTAGCCAAATCAAAAACTTGTGCCGATCCAAGAACAACCTGAATCCATTCCATCTCAAATCAAGCAAGCGTATGAAAGAAGATTCGTGTTTTTGAAGACAGTCTAAAATAAGATTTGATTCAGATTTATAATTGACGTAAATAAAAGACGATATGTTCCAGAATTGAAAAAGATATGATAAAGATCTTATCAACAAGAACATATGAATTATTTACAAGAAAATTTGATCAAGATTTATCACAAGAAAATATGAATTATTAACAAGGAGATTTGATCAAAATTTATCTAAAAGAAGATGTGAATTATTTACGAGAAGATTTGATCAAGATTTATCACAAGAATATATGAATTATTTATTATAAGATTTGATTAAGATTTATCTACAAGAAGATATTAATTATTTACAAGAAGAGTTTATCATAATCAATCAGAAGATATGAATTATTTACAAGAAGATGTGATCAAAAATTGTTTACAAGAAAAAACACTCACAAGAAGATACATTTATTATTTGCAAAGATAGATTCAGATTTTGCAAGGACAAAGGAGAAGCCATAACCTATTCTATAAATAGATACTCAAGACTGAAGAAGAAAATGAGAGAACTCACAAACATAAAATTTCCTAAGTTTAGAGAAACACTTGCTAAAAAGAAATATTTTCTAAGTGTTTTCTAGTGTGAGAATCATTGTAACCATTAGCTTTTTAGAAGCAAACCAATTTGTTCCCAACTAATAAACATCAACTTTTTAGAGAAAAAATATTTTTTAAGTCAAAACAAGTCCAATGAGAAGGTTGCCACCGTTGACCTCAACTAATAAACTACAAGAAAATATAGGTTTTTTTGCAATTTTGGTCCCTCTATTTATATTAATTTATGAAATTCATCCTCTATTTTAAAAGTCGACAGTTTTGGTCACTCCTCTCATATTTTTGAACTAAAAAATTAAGATATGATACATTTTAAATGATGTGACATACCATTTCATGATATAAGACCATTTAGATGCATTAATTTTTTATGTCAATAATTAAATTAAAAAATGAATAGCTTATGAAGATAATTGTGAAGTTTTTATAGAGTTTTATTGCGGTTTCAATGATGTTAATCAATCTACATCATCGTATCGTTTGACACATTATTTAAAGGACGTCGCATCACTATCTTTTATTTATAAAAATAGAATGAGGGACAAAAATTGTCAAGTTTTAAAATAGAAGGACTGAGTTTGTGAATTGGTAAAAATAGGAGGACTAAAACTGTAATTAAACTTAAAATATGTTAAAAGGAAATTACATGCACTTACCCTCAAATTTAGCTAAATAACACACATATCCCCTTTAGTTTTCAAATAAATACAAAACGCTCTTATAATTTAAAAATCAAACACTCACGATCTCTTAAGTTAGAGGGTAAAGTAAGTAATGTCAACCATTGATTATTAAATGAATAGTAACGTCAACCATTAATCATGGATGTTTATATTATCAATTATTGATTCATTCCCTTCACCAAATTCTCACTTTAGAGAAATTTTTCATAGATATAAGGGTCTTCCACATGTTTTAGGTTGAACACCCAAAATAAAGAATTATTTGCAAAAATGAAAGTGGAGAAAAATAATGAGTTTACTCATTTTGCAAACCAAAGGAAGGGGTTTTAAGTCTCGAATTGGCTTGCGTTGATGAGAATGAACTCATGTTGGTTCAAAGGCCCAGTAATGGAATGCAAATTGTAACACCCCAATTTTCAAAGCGAGGGTGTATTTTTTTTTTTTCTAAAAGAAATTAAAATAAATCAGAGAATTAAACAAGGTAATACCTTTGGATACATAATTGAGTCATTATAATTTACAAGCAGCGGAAAAGTTTCTCAAAATATGCATCCAAAATATTTACACATCAAAAAATGGTACATGTAACCCATCGAAAATAACATGTCAAGCTGACAATATTAGTATAGGCACAGTCTTCCATTTTAAAATAAATACAATTCAAAAGAAAGACGTTTGTTCCCTCTATGTCAACCTAATCTGATCATTCTCCAAAACAAACTAAACCCCCTGAGTGATCTCCACGCGCCCCGTAAGATCCTCCTAACATAGCTCCAGTCATGCATTCCCCTCTACATTCCCATCCACAGGGTACGAACTGGTAGGATTGTCTTGACTCTCATCTGAGGGCAAAGCCCAGATTTCCACAATAGTTGTAAAGGGTCACCAACTGAAATTAACAGTTAACACATAATATTTAAGTTTCTAAATGCACAAATAACCTTTCCACTTAGCATACACCTTAAAAGGGTTTTCCATATGCTTAAAAGTTCATATAACACTTGCCAAATAAAAATGAAATCAAAATAAAGTTCTCAATCCATCAAGTAATACATAACTGACCAAGACTTTGATAAATCAATTGAGCAATTTGTTAATTAACTCAAAATAAGAATTTCTACTAAGCCAATCGATTTCCAAATCGATTTCCTGAAGGTTTTTAGTGAAATTTGAACTCTGGGCTTAATTCAATCGATTGAATGAATAACTGAGCCCCTGACTTAATGCCAATCGATTTCCAAATCGATTTTGTCAGTTTT
>NC_021161.2:19066399-19066974 GCF_000331145.2 Cicer arietinum | reverse complement strand
CACGATTTACTAAAAGAAAAAGCGTAAATCGTAAACGTACCGCCTATCACAGGCCAAAGTACTATTTACCAAGGTGTCACCTATCACGGGTCAGCACAATTTACCAAAACGTAAATCGTAAACGTACCACCTATCACGGGTCAGTACTGTTTACCGAGGTGCCACCTATCACGGGTCAGCACGATTTACCAAAATGAAATGCATGAGCATACACTGACTCCATCCACAACAATCGTTAAGCAAATGCAGATATTAAAAGATTCCCCATTTTTAATACTCATTTAACTTAAACGATTTTCACAACAAACATTAAGCAAACAGATATATTAAGAGATTCCCCATTCTTAATACTCTTTTAACTTAAACGATTTTCAAAACAAACATTATGTAAACAAAAATATTAAGAGATTCCCCATTCTTAATACTCTTTTAACTTAAACGATTCCAAAACGAACATTAAGTAAACAAGACATTAAGAGATTCCCCATTCTTAATACTCATTTAACTTAAACGATTTTCACAAACACACATTAAGTAAACAAGATTTAAAGAGTTCCCCCTTTTTAAATACTCTT
>NC_021161.2:19065969-19066359 GCF_000331145.2 Cicer arietinum | reverse complement strand
AGAAATATTAAGAGATTCCCCATTCTTAATACTCTTTTAACTTAAACGATTTTCAAAACGAACATTAAGTAAACAAGACATTAAGAGATTCCCCATTCTTAATACTCGTTTAACTTATACGATTGTCACGACAACATTAAGTAAACGTAGACATTAAGAGATTCCCCATTCTCAATACTCGTTTAACTCTAATGGTTTTCAAATTCCACACAAAACAAAAAGTCAAACATATTATCAAATTCAATCCACGATCCACACCAAAACACATCAATTCATTTCTCCACAAAATCCAACCACACACATATCAAATTTCATCAGTATTAATTAAGAACACGTCAAATACGACGAACACAAACCAACACAATCCACCACTCAAACACAACAAGTTTC
>NC_021161.2:19050784-19065650 GCF_000331145.2 Cicer arietinum | reverse complement strand
AGGGAGAGAGAAAATGTGTTTCGGTTTTCCTTTGGTTTTCCTTTCTTCCTTTTTCCTTCCTTTCTATTTCTTTCTTTTTCCTTCTTTCCTTGTTATATCCTTTTCTTTTCTCCCCAAACAAATATATACATATGGATATTTATATATATTTTAATTACTTTTAACAAATATCTCAAAATATCCAGATATTTGTTAAATTACCATTTCACCCATAACGCATTAAATTCTTCGTAAAAGATTCACCGCAGTTAATTTAATTTATTCATTGACGATTAATTCTAATCGGCTTCAAAATATCTTTTTGGTCATATAAACTCCAAAATATTAATAACTTTGGCTAAAAAGCCTCCGAGTTCAATACCAAAATACACTAAAATACATAAAGTATACTTTAAAATTATGGGTCTTACACAAAGCTATAGTAAGCATTGTCAAATAACAATATACTTAACGACCTATTGAATTGTCAAATAAGCTATAGTAAGCATTGTGAAATAACAATAGGCCCATTAAAATTATATATCTTTCAATTTAAATTTAAATGCAAACACATATAAGTGAAAAACTTAAGGACCTATTGAATTAAAATATATCGTTGAGATTAAAAGTATAATTTTTTTATAACAGACGTGTCTGTCTCTAGGATATCAATTTTCATTTTTCATTGTGTAAAAGTCCTCTCTTTATGATCCTTCTAATTATTTGTTTCAAATTATTTTTCCTATGACTGTTTTAATTAATTATTTTTTCATTAAACTCAACTATATGGGTGTTGTTCCTATTTAATAATTGTAATATTTGTTTAAAAATAATTATAATAGTGTTTAATTTTTTTGAAAATTATACATGTATAGGATATGATTTATTTTAATTGATAAAAATATTAGTAATATAAAATTAAGATATTCGTGTGTTAAATTATATTTATATTTTTGTCATTCAATAATTTATTTTATAGTTGTTACTATTTCATTTTACCTTTATGTGTCATTTTTTAAAGGCATTGATATATATGACACAAGTTATTTATTTTCACTAAATATTTTAGTAAAATTATGTTAAGGATTATTTTTAATAAAAATTAATATGTTAAGATCATTTGATTTTTCATAGAAAGGAAATAATCAAATAAATTAAAGGAAAGAAATGTGCAATAGGCTTGGCCCATGTTGGATTGCAAAAGTGAGAGAGGGCATCATAGGAATCCTGAGAAGAACCATATAGATTGTCATGAAAATGAGAGGGGGAATCAAAGACATAATGATACATATGAAGGTTGCAAAATTAAGTTCCCTTCATTTTATGGAAAAAGTGATCCGGAAGCATATGTTGATTGGGAGCTTAAGATAGATTAATTGTTTGAAACTCATGACATTAGAGATGGCATTTCTCATAGGGGCAGCTCCATCTAACGGGTAACGCTCTCTAATCAAAACGAGGTAACTAGGTATACCTAGCGTCGTTAACGATTTCATAATTATAACAACGATTTCTCAAAACATGTATTTAAAATCATATCTCAATTCATCGTAATTCATGGAAAACATATTCAATCGCATACCAATTCAATATTTAAATACTTTTAACTCATATGTAAATCAAACTAATAACATAATATAAAAAGACCATTAAAATAAATAAATTATGAAATTGAGATAAATTTCAAATGTTGTGTTCCCCAAAATTTTAAATAAATACTTTAACATAGAAAACAAGTAACATAATGATTATAGCATTACAAAAATATATGAGGACGATCATTGTCAACTCACTACTATGGAGAATTGCCTATGTTTGTTCTCCAACAACTCTCAGAATAACAGGACTTCAGTTGACAAATCTGAGTAAAAAAAAAAATTCTAAAGTTTAGCAAAATCTAAGAAACCATAAAAATCATTTAATTCTACTCTAACTACAAATTAATATTTTTAACCAAAACTACCTTTTTCTATATATTCATACTAGCATTAGAGTTGTGTATTTACCTCAAAGAGTCTCAATAAACAACTCTCAAGAGATGGGTATCCTTCTCCTTTCTTAGAGCACAAATCCTAACCCAAAATTCTAACCAAGAGAATTTGTAGGAGTATGAGAAATTATGCTCTTAGGAGTGAGAAGAAGCTAGGAGAAGGAAAGAAGAAGAAAAAATGGGGGAGGGGTTGTCTTTGTAACACCCCAAATTTTTTAATAAACTATTTTATTAATTAAATATGATTTTAAATAATTAATTTGATGTTAAAATTATTTTATAATGTATGTTATAAATTTTGGACAATTTTCATTATATGGGTGTTTTTTTATGATGTGCTAGTTTTATAAATATTAGATTAAATGAGCGATATAAATAATAAATATTTTATTTTATTGTTTGACATATTTTTTTAAAAAATAATAGTATTTTAGTGTAATATTTAAAAGAAAAATATTTTATGTGTATATACGCGTACCCAATTAATGTAATATTTTTCTGTGTGCTTGACTGATGTTGAGTATGCACGTAGTTATATTTCAATTATTTCTAACTATTTTCTATTTTTAGTTATTTTTTTATAAAAAAATTATCTTGAGATAGAATTGATATTGTGTTTGATTTCGTTTATTTTTATATACTTGTTATGATATATATATTAAGATTTAGTAATTAATATAAAGTGTTGATGTTATATTTATTTATTTTATAATTTCAACTATTCTCTAATGATGGTAATATTTTAATTTGAGGATATGGGAAAATAAGTATTATCATAAGGATTATTTTAATTATGAGGGTTTTGATTATTAATGTATTTTAAAAGATGAATTACTTTAATTACTTAATTTTATAAAATATTGCTTTTGAAATATTAGTAATACGTTGGTAATTAAATTATGTTTGAAAATAATAGTTTTGATAATTTTTTGTTTTATTTAAAAAATAAAAATAAATAGAAGAAATAAATAAAATTTGTTTGGCTTAATTGCAGTTTTGGTCCCCTATTTTAGCTGAATCGCGAGAGTAGTCCCTCCATTTTGTTTCTCCCCAGTTTTGGTCCCCCAGCAGAATTTTGATCTAAAACTTAATGAAATTTCATTTATTTTTATATTTATTTAAGTCACACCATGCCTCAAGATCTCATTTGTAACAATTGTACCTAAAATATATGATCATAAATTGTGTAGTACGGCTTTAAAAAATGAAATTTCATCAAAATTTGGACTAAAATTATGTTTGAGGGACCAAAACTAGGGAGAAACAAAATGAGGGACTACTTTCGCGATTCAGCTAAAACAGGGGGACCAAAACTGCAATTAAGCCAATTTGTTTTATGGATTAGATACATATTTAAGATTAAAATCTAATTAAATAATACAAAAATTATTAATTGAAAATAACAAGAATGAAGGGCATGAGAAAGAGAGAGTAATCTAGAAACAAAATAGGGCAGCCGCACATTGAGAGAAAAAGAAGAAAATTGATATCGTTCATCAATGACTGTCCCAGAAAAGTTTCTTTGTTTTCGTCCAAAATTTAGTATGTTGTTTTACTCATTTAGCTATTCAATTAAACACAATTTCCTAGATTTTTAACAACCCGAATTTCTCCCTAAAATACCTGATTTCTCCATTTACATAATTCATTATTTTGCACCGTTCTCCTTCACCGTAAGTCTGATTTGAGTGAAACCAACGCCAAAACGACCGTGTGAAAAGTGGCTATATTATCCACTGATTGGTTTTCTGATTTATGGTAATTTTCCTTGACCGAATTTCGAATTTAGGTTTTAGAGTGTCTTCTCATAATTTATTTTTGACGTTTACCCATAAACTGTCTAGTTAGATCGATTGAAGGACAAAAGTCAAAGAACAAAGATTATTTGCTCGTGGAATCGTACTCGTGTGTGAAAGCGTCGAAATAAGGTAAGGGGTGAGAGAGCGTTTGAATTCACGAGTATAATATAATATGAGATGAATGGGACAACGGTATTTCCCAACGATTCAATTGGGAATTGCTATGTACGACAATAGCCCTTTGAGTGATAAATTGATTAATGTGAAGGGATTAAATTTGATTTATTTATAAAAGGAAATATTTTATGTGTGAATTATTGTTGACTTATTTTAAAAAATTAGATTGTGTGGGAGTTGTGTGATACCCTAAACCCCAAATTAATATTAACTTTTTATTTTTAATTTTATATTTAAAATAATGAAATTCTTAAAAAATAAATAAATAAACTTTCAAATATTTTTTTTAAGGTAAAGAGTATCATGTAATCATGAACATGTCACATTAATCCAAATTTTTTGTCAAACTTAACAACTTGAAATCATAACAGTAGTCAAAAAATCCTTTTTGAAGCACACATACATAAGTTTAATGATAAATGTAAATGTAGTCCCAACCCGATGTCACTATCAGAGCGGGAATTACCAAACGAGGAGTGAGTATCGAAATTATGTAACAGTATAAGATAAACGAGGAGAACCCACAATTAGTCAAATCAGCACAAACATGAGAAACACTCAAGATCATCATATCAAAGGTTAATCTAAATCAATCACAATAGAGCAGTCACAAGGATGAAATGTTATGCATGTCCTATACTCTATACTTCTTCATCATTTGGTACCATTCTACTCTGAAGTACTTGGTTAGGAGGCCTGATATTATACCACTACAAGAGTGGACAGACAATTCACGAATGGCCAAGTCCTCATAGATCCCCTAAACTCAACCCGAGACACATATACGCGACGATCGGGGTACTCTTGTGTTGCATGGTAGTTCCCGGCCTTAGGGAATAACCCACTAATCCAATTAGGAATTCCCCACTAGATGTACCCCCAAGGTCTATCAGTCTTACTTACAGTTCGACTGTAGCCCTCCATGATCAAGCTCATTCAGTTGTACTTCTCCGAATCACTAGGTTTGTCAGACCCTCCCTATATGATGACAAAATAGTCCTAACTTCAAAATTTACAACACATATCTCAGACTTACTCGATCACCACAACTCAATAAGTTTCAGTTTGCCTTCAATATATTCATCATTGTATATGTATATCAGTCAATCATAATAAATTCTCAATATTTTGTTTATACTACTCAAAATATACACTCCAATTTCATCAATCACATAATAAAGAATCAATTAGGTGGCCCAATCAAGTAGTATCACAATTTCAATCAAGTAACAAGGACACTCAAGTATATATCATTCAGACAATAACAATCAACATAAGATCTCATAAAATCATACAACATGTTGATATAAATAAATTCACGACAATTCTATAAGTTGCTAAATTATATTTTAGTCCTCACTATTACCATTCATATATTATTAATTAATTATTATTACTCAATAGGGCTCGACCGTACGTAGTAATCCCCGAATGAATATCTGGGAACTTCGGTATTCCCGTTCATCCCACGTTATTTTATACTCATAAAGTCGAACCTCCTCTCACCCCTTAGCTTAGCTGAAGATCTTTCCCAACGAAGCTGATCCACTGATTTAACATGTTGCATCTTCACCAACCATTGTCTCTAACAGTCCACGAGCGAAAATAAATCAACGCAACAACCAATTATAAATAAATTATTTTCTCCAAAGAATAAATAATTTACTCAATAATGATATATAAATAAATTATCTACTATTTGTAATACAATCAATAATACATTTAATATCATCGAAAAATACGTATTAGTGTACTAATTTTAAAAAATTTCCTAATTTTAATTAAAATAAAATAGAATGACGTATTTAAATGATTATGGCGTATATCTATAGTATGGGTGTTAAGAGTAGGTGAATAACATGTCCTATGTAACGAAATTGATGAGTATCACAGACAACTTTTAATTATAACTAAAATGAAATGAAGTATTTTAGACATAAAATAATTGTAGGATATCTGCTCAGTATTAATGTACTTCGATCATATCAGGTCTATTATCACAAATAAAAAATAATAAATTTAGAAGGATACACACCCTGTATTACTATAATTTGTATAAAGTATAAAATAAAAATGATAAGAATTCATACAAAGATTAGAAGAGATATAAGAGGGACAAATTTAGCACAAACTTATGTAACTAAATTTTCCATATGAAGATATAGAACCCAGCGTAACTCATTGTTTAAGGAAATCATTGAGCAATGCATTAATCAGTTAAGATGAGCCAGAGTGATCAAAATACCATAATCACAATTATGCTTAAGCTTGAACACATGATAATATATTACAAAAATCCAAATGCTGTTTTGCTATTATCGCTTATTGAAATTTGTGAAAACACAACTTCACACACATAGTTCAAATTGTAGAAAATTGTTATTATTTATGAAAGGTAATGTTCATATTACCGCTATAATTTTGCCTATCATTATTCACTATTATGATTCGATCAAGGTAACAGAAAGGAAGAAGTATACCTGATGGCTTTGGTGTTATAAGGCGGCTATGTTGGCATATGATTATCGAAAAATTACTAGTCTAAATTAAAAGTTGTTATTACTTGTTATATTAATGTATGTATTTTCATCGTAAAATAAAAAAGAAATTGGCTTAAGTTGTTAAATGGATTTAACTCAACAACTTTTCAATGAAGTCCAACTAACTTTGTGTTGAAATTTTAAAAAAGATGAATAAAGAACCTAATGTCCAATAAAAATTTAATTTATGTTTGGTTCAGGATTAGTTACAAGTTTCGAGATGCCGGCAACAAAGGATAACTTAAACTGCCCTTACGGGAGAAGAGGACCACCAAATAGTTGTTGCATAGAGCTTTGTAGTTTAAACCGTGCCACTGATTGCGTTATTGGAAAGAAAATGACAAAAGGTGGACAATGTTGGTTTCCAAATTATGATGAGAAGTATTGTTGTTGTTTTATTTAATGAGCTATATTGTATCATTATAATTTTTGAAAATAAAGAGGCACTTGAACTTAGCTTTTGAATTTACAACATGTAAGAACTTCATGTGAAATATTACAAAAGCTCTCAAGTTAATTACCAATTAATGTAGTTTAATATAAAACTATGTTCACTAATAATCTATGCTGCAAATTAATAAGTTATTTTATACTTCGATGATTTAAAAAGTAAAATTATTTAAATATTCTCGACTAATATCCTTTTTTGTATTTACTATTAATCAAATTTACATTACTTTTAGAAGCACCTATAATTAAAAATGTGTTATTCAAAAATATCTATGTAAAAAATTAAATAATAAAAATATAACAAATTTAAATACGTGTCTCTTGTCTTGTTTTAGAGTTTAAAATATAAATAAGTCAAAATTTGAAATCTAGTTTGCAAAATTATAAACGACGAACAAATCTTACCCCGAGTTTAAAACAAGGAAAGACAACAAATCTTTCAAGACTAACAAACCAAAACCCAACCAAATTTTGGTACTTAAGAACATCAATCATGGCACCTGAACAATGGATGCTCACGACATATGACATGAGAAAAGTCTATGTTCCATGACCTAACATTGATCAAATGAGGTACAATAACTTTTAGGGGAAAGCATAAAGGTTAGATCATGTGACAAGATACAGTTGGTAATGACACATCTCCTTCTATTAAAGATGTCTTATTTGTTGATGGTCTTAATCATAATTTATTAAGTATTAGTCAATTAAGTGATAGTAGTTGTTATATTATATTTAATCAAAAAATATGCAATACAATTAGTCAAAAGGATGGATTTGTATTATTTACATGTCATTGGCAAAATAACATATATAAGATAAATTTTTTTAGTATAGAGAAATAAGATGTTAAGTGTCTAGTATCAATTAATGAAGAGAAATAAATTTGGTACAAAAGGTTAGGTCATGCAAACCTTAGATCAATCATTATATGGAATAAACTTCAACTAGTTAGAGGTCTACCTAAGTTTAGCTGCAAAACTAAAATTATGTGTGAAGCTTGTTAAAAGGGAAAACAAACAAAGAACTCTTTTACCCTAAGAACTTAGTCTCTACCTCAAAACTCCTTGATCTCTTACATATAAATTTGTTTGGGACGGTGAAAACAACCTCACTAAATGGAAACAAGTATGGCTTTTTTGTGATAGTAGATGATTACACTAGGTGGACTTGGGTAAAATTGTTAAGAAATAAAAATGAATGCCATAAAGTGTTTATTGCATTTTGCAAACAACTAATGAATGAAAATGGTCTTAAGATTGTAACAATTAGAAATGATCGTGGAGGAGATTTCGAAAACAAGTTCTTTGAAATTTTTTGTAATGAGAATGTAATCTCGAACAATTTATCCTCTCCTAGAAACACCATAACAAAATAGAGTTGTAGAAAAAAAAATAGATCCTTTCAAGAAATGGTCAGAACCATGCTCAATGAGATGAATATTGCAAAATATTTTTAAGAGAGGCAATTAACATTGCATGCAATATTCAAAGTAGAATCTTAATTACGTCAACATTGATTAAACCACCATACGAATTATGAAAAGGGTAAAAAGCTTAACATCTCGTTCTTTAAACAATTTGGTTGTACTTGTTATGTAACACCCCAAATTTTATAATAATTATTTTCTTCATGAAATAAGATTTAAGACAATTAATTTGGCTATAAAACTATTTTAAAATATATGTGGATAAATCTTGTGACTAACTTTTGTTATATGGGAGTTTTCTATGATACACTAATTTTGTATATATTTGACTAAATGAGTTATATAAATAACAAATATTATATTTTATTATTTTATATATTTTTCTATAAATAATAATATTTTAGTGTAAATATTTTAAAGAATAAGATTTTAGGCGACTCTACATGTATATGTGTGTTTGCAGTTAATGCAATATTTTCTTGTATGTTTAACTGATGTTAAGTGTAGACATAATTATATTTAATTATTTATAAATATATTTTATTTTAATTATTTATTTTTAAAATAGTTATTTTGATATATTAGTAATTTTAGTATTGATTTTCTTTATTTTTATATAATTGCACATATTTATTTTTAATTATTAAGTAATATAAATTGTTAATGTTATATTAATTTATTTTATCATTTCAACTATTCTATAAAGATGATGTATTTTTATGTGATTATTTTGAAAGATGTTATAGTAACAATCATAGTTATTATTTTGAATTTGAGAGTTTTGGTTAAAATTATATTTATCTATGTTAAGGATAGATGATATTGTGTTAAAATGAGTATTTTGGAGAAAAGTTTATAGGAAAGTAAAATAAACTATGTATTTATCAAGGGCTTTTAGAAATACTAAAAAATAAATTTTTGACAAGACGGCTGTCTACACCACTATATTCTACTTCTGCATATTAATTTGGGCTATTACTATTTTGGACTTTTTCTTTCCTGCACCTGCGAATTGCTCATTACACCTCTATTTCTGCATCAGACACATACTAGACTCCCTTGTGTTGGGCCTTACAGCCTGTTTTACTCATGCACCTGTACATCTACTACCTGCACCCTTCCATCTGCACTTAAAGACTGATGACTCTTCATCATATGCATATTTTCCCACTGTTTTAGTCTTAATTATCCTCAATCATCAGTTAAATTAAGGATTTATTTGATACATTTTGTTGATTTTTATTTTTTGGGTTAATAAAATGTTTTTTGTTTTTATTTCGTTGATTAAGTAGGAATTTGTCGTAATTTTACATTGCGTTTTGTTTTAGTGCAGTGCTGAATTTTGGTGAAAAATCAACATGACATATGTGGAGTATATCAGCCATATCTGGAGTTCTAGATGTCCAATTAGTGTCCCTCCAAGTGCTAATGAAAGCTAAGATCCATATCTACAACTTTCATGAAGACACCGGGACCAAATTCAGACGCAAAAGATGAGAAAAATGCAAAATACATCAGACAACATATGAAATGCGCCTGGAGCGCGTCCTGGAGCGCTTGGAGCGCATTTCGCAGGATTGGACTCTGCCAACGCGCGCCTGGAGCGCATCTTTCCGCGCCTGGGGCGCGCGACGCGCACCAGCAACCATAAAACGCAGATTTTTATTGTTTTAGGATCTTTTTGACTCTGGGGAACTTGGGAGACTTGTGCCCTAACATAGAAACTCAAAGACGACCGTTTCTAACGCCATTGAAGCAGTTTTATCAAGAATCATCCATGAATCATTCTTGTAATTCTTCTTTAATCCTTATCTTTTGTATCTCTGTCATGAGTAACTAAACCCTATTTGTTAGGGATGAGTGTAACCAGATGAAACCCTTATTTTTCTGATTTGATTTCTAGTTATATGAATGAGTTTATTGAATTGTTTTTCTCATCTCTGTGCTTAATGCTTTTTATTGCTTGATCAACATTAAAATGTTCTACGATTTGTATTTTGAAACGGAAGTGGACTTTACAAATGCTTGAGATGAGAAATTCATGAATTTGTAGTCTAGACATAGGTGCAGGTCATGAAACCAATTAAATTAGTTGCAAAGCAATAATTTACAAGAGAATTTCTATACGGTAATGCTTAATTCTAATCTTAAATCCACTAAGGAATTAGGGGTTACTTTGGAATTAAAGGTTCTGTCACTAAGACATTAGGGCAAGAATAATAAAGAGAATTCGGTAATAATTCAATAAAGGAATTCAGTAACTAGGATCAAATTAGACACCAAGGTTGGATTCGAAGTGAAACTCATCCCTGACATTTTTCTCATTATAAAAGATCAATTTTATTATTGTTGTTAATTTCAAACATTATTTCAATCAACTTGGGAACCTTTTTGTTCAATTCTAGTAATCAAATATAATTCAATAGTAAAACGTAATCCTTGAGTTCGACACTCGGTACTACCGTTTTAATATAACTTGCAACGATTCAGTACACTTGCTGAAACGCTATCAAAGACTTCATCTTCTTCAGGATGAAAACATGCGCATGCATCAAAGAAAACTGTGACACCCTAAACTCCAAAATAATATATAATGATTCATACAAGAATTTTTAAAATTCTAATTCGCAGCGGATAAGGAAAATTTGTTTTCAAGAAAATAAAAACTTTTATAACTAATTTAGGATATCACTGTGACACCCTAAACCCCAAAATAATATATATATTTCTATAAAATTTGCAGCGGATAAATAAAAATATGTTTCTAAGAAAATGAAATCTTTAATTTTTAATATAGGATATCACGTTTCTCAAAAATCAAAAGGAACACTTTAAACTTCTTTACTCCATATTGCAATCTCAATAAGCTTGATTTAAGTATAATTACTTGATTTAATTCTATACACTTACTAGTACTTATATGGTTTTCATACAAAAGTTGTTTCAAAATAAATAAGTAAAATATAAATTACAACCCTTATTCCCGGTATCGCCTATCAGAGCGGGCTTCCTCTCAAACTTGAACTTCAAGACTCATTAACCTGTAACAACTGCGATTTCCCAATTGCAGGGACAATCCAGTCAAACACAAACAACGAAGGAGGTGAGTTTCAAAATCATGTTAATTGTATAATATAAGTAAGAAGAACACACAACAATCATAATAGACTGTATCATAATCACATTACGATATACCAAAATATTTAAGTAAAGAGTAT
Source organism: Cicer arietinum (assembly GCF_000331145.2). Classification (NCBI taxonomy): domain Eukaryota; kingdom Viridiplantae; phylum Streptophyta; class Magnoliopsida; order Fabales; family Fabaceae; genus Cicer; species Cicer arietinum. The sequence continues at coordinate 19,054,068 of NC_021161.2, read as the reverse complement.
CATATTATAACATCAAATTCACTCAAGTAAAATAATCATCTCATTATAATATGCATTAAATCACCTAAGAGTAATTATTATTGCTTTTGAAACACATCAATCATAACGAAAAAATAACAAGGAAATGCAATGCTATGCATGAGCTTAGACTCTACTTCAAAATGTGGTACCATTCTAACTCTGAAGTACTTGGTTAGGAGGCTTGATCCCGGTGGAAGGACAATTCAAATTGGCCCTGTCCTCATAGATCCCCTCAACTCAACCTGAGACACATAAACGCGACAGTCGAGGTAAATGTGTGTTGCGTGGTAGCTCCCGACATTTGGAGTGCTACCTCCAAGTCACCTAGGAATTCCCCACCCGAATACCTCCAAGGTCTAACAATCTTGGCTTAAGGCTCGACAACAGACTGCCATGATCAGGCTCATTCAGTTGTACTTCCCCAGAATCACTAGGCTTGTCAGGCCCTACCTATATGATGACAAAATAATCTTCACTTCACAAATTCTCAATATTTATTTTCTCCCCTCGTTGGCCTATGATACTCCATTAAGACCGTCATCTCAAACACAAATTGGAATCACAATTATTTCACCAAATATGGGGTTACTTCAATATTCTCATCACAAGTTCACAACATCACTATCATTAATCATATCTCATCACATAAACTCCTCACAAATTTTTAACATCACTATCATCAATCATACATCATCACATAAGCTTATCACAAATTTATAACATCATTATTATTAATTATACATCATCATAATCACATAAACTTATCAAAATGAATTCACTATTTTATTATCACATCACATAAACACATCTAATCAAATATATACATAAATTAATTCGACATCCAATATCACAATAATATCAAATATCTCACATTTAATAAAAATAAATCAAACATCACAATAATATCAAATACCACAGATTTAACGAAGTACGGTTTTCCCGAATGAATCACTTAAAGGGCTACTTCCGTACGTAGCGAGCCCCGAATGAATCGTTAGGAAATACGGTTTTCCCATTCAACTCATATTATATTATACTCATAATTTCAAACGCTCTCTCACCCCTTACCTTATTTTGATGCTTTCACACACAAATATGATTCCACGAGCAAACAACCTTGGTTCATTAACTCTTTGTCCTTCAATCGATCTAACTCGACAGTTTATGGGTAAACAGTATTATTATTACTTTTGAAACACATCAATCACAATGAAACAATCACAAGGAAATGCAATGCTATGCATGAGCTTAGACTCTACTTCGCAATGTGGTACCATTCTAACTCTAAAGTACTTGGTTAGGAGGCTTGATACTATGCCACCATTCTGGTGGACGGACAAATCAAATTGGCCCTGTCCTCATAGATCCCCTCAACTCAACTTGAGACACATATACGCGACAGTCGAGGTAAACGTGTGTTGGAAGGTAGCTCCCGACATTTGGAGTGCTACCTCCAAGTCACCTAGGAATTCCCCACCCGAATACCTCTAAGGTCTAACAGTCTTGCCTTAAGGCTCAACAGTAGACCCTACGATCAAGCTCATTTAGTTGTACTTCCCCGAAATCACTAGGCTTGTCAGGCTCATTTAGAATGATACCACATTTTGAAGTAGAGTCTAAGCTCATTCATAGTATTGCATTTACTTGTGATTGTTTTGTGGTGATTGATGTGTTTCAAAAGTAATTCTTAGATGATTTGATGCATATTATAATGAGATGATTATTTCACTTGAGTGACTTTGATGTTATAATAAGATACTATTTACTTAAATATTTTGATATATTGTAATGTGATTATGATATGTTCTATTATAATTGTTTGTGTGTTCTTCTTACTTATATTATTTTATTAACATGATTTCGAAACTCACCTCCTTCGTTGTTTCTGTTTGACTGTCTTGCCCCTGCGTTTGTGAAATCGCAGTTATTACTGGGAATGAGAGTCATAAGTGTATTTTTATTTATTTAATTAGAAACAACTTTTTAGACGAAAATCATATAAGTACAACTAAGCTTTTGGAATTAAGAGATTATAGTTAAATCATTTTTATGGAGATTGCATTGTTTTATGAGTCGAAAAAGTTTAAATTGTTTCCTTTTAATTTTTGAGAATTGCAATATCCTAAAGTTTTTATTTTCTTGTATGAATTATTATATATTATTTTGGGGTTTAGGGTGTCAGATAGGTGATACCGGGAATTAAGAGTTGTAATTTATTTTTTTAGTAATGTAATTACAAATGACTTTTTATATGAAAACCTTAGTACTAGTAAGTTTTTAGAATTAAAATAAGATATTATAGTTAAATCGAGTTCATTGAGACTAAATTGTTTTATTTGAGTAATAAAATTTGAATTGTTGCACGTGTACTTTGAGAAACGTGATATCCTAAATTAGTTACAAAAGTTTTTATTTTCTTGGAAAAACATTCTCTCTATCCGCTGCAAATTTAAAACAAAAAATCTAGTATAAATTATTATATATGTTACTTTGGGGTTTAGGGTGTCACAGGAATTCCCAAACTAAAAGACGTTAACCAAAAAACATATAGTAAAAGTCTTCAAGACAAGATGGCTTCCGCCACTCTGATGGTACAAGTCATCTCCTGCAGCTTGCAACTCATCTGCGTCCATCGCAAACGCCAAACACAAACAACGAGGGGTGAGTATTGAAATTATGTAACAGTATAAGATAAACGAGGAGAACACGCAATTAGTCAAATCAACACAAACATGAGAAGGCCGGGTGAAACAAGTTGTGACTAGTGTGTTGAATTTGAGTACAAACCTAGTGTTGATTGCTACTCGTACTTTAAGTTTCGAGGACGAAACTAATTTTAGGGGGTTAGTAATGTAAGACCCATAGTTTTTAAATCCTAAATTATGCAATTTTAGGGTATTTTGTGTGGAATTTCTTAGGCTGTTAGCCCAATTTTTGGTATTGAGTGAGTTAAATGCCAAAAATATATTTTTGGAAATTGGATTAAAATTATTTGTCGGAAAATAATTTACTTCTGTTACGAAGGATTTAATACCGGGCAATTTTGTTAAAAATATCTCGGGTTGCTGAAAATTGTACCGGACAATTGAGTTGCGACGAGAGTAGATATTTTTATTAAATTAGACTAAGAGGGGAATGAAATGATGGGGGTAAGAGTTGTTAGATAATTGTTGGTTTTGTTTTAATTATAATATATTAATACATAAATATATATGTATATATTGTAAGTAATATATATATATATATATATATATATATATATA
>NC_021161.2:19049786-19050218 GCF_000331145.2 Cicer arietinum | reverse complement strand
TTAATGTTTGTTGTGAAAATCGTTTAAGTTAAATGAGTATTAAAAATGGGGAATCTTTTAATATCTGCATTTGCTTAACGATTGTTGTGGATGGAGTCAGTGTATGCTCATGTATTTCATTTTAGTAAATCGTGCTGACCTGTGATAGGTGGCACCTCGGTAAATAGTACTTTGGCCTGTGATAGGCGGTACGTTTACGATTTACGCTTTTTCTTTTAGTAAATCGTGATGACCCGTGATAGGTGGCACCTTGGTAAACTGTACTGACCCGTGATAGGTGGTACGTTTACGATTTACGTTTTTGGTAAATTGTGCTGACCCGTGATAAGTGGCACCTCGGTAAATAGTACTTTGGCCTGTGATAGGCGGTACGTTTACGATTTACGCTTTTTCTTTTAGTAAATCGTGTTGACCCATGATAGGTGGCACCTC
>NC_021161.2:19049290-19049674 GCF_000331145.2 Cicer arietinum | reverse complement strand
AGTCCATGCATTTTGGCATATACGCATCGCATTAGGGTGTTTGGCACGCGAGTCGTGTTTGATTCAAGTTTATGATTGAGTGTTTCGAATTTGAGTTGTCGTGGTAATTGTGTTGAAATTGCTAAGTGTTAATTATTGATTATTGTGTGTAAGTGTGATGGATTGTAAAACTATTTCGAAACTCAATTTGTCGTGGTGATCGTGTGGGAATTGCTAAGTGCTAAGATGTGGAATTGGGTATGAATGTGATTGAGTTAGTTTATGTAGTTTTGGAAGAATATGCAGGGAAATCGATTTCCCAATCGATTGGATGAGTTACAGGGACTTCCCTAATTTGACATAATCGATTTGCCAATCGATTTTATAATATGCTTTTCAAAACCA
>NC_021161.2:19047238-19048308 GCF_000331145.2 Cicer arietinum | reverse complement strand
TTATTTTGTTTTCATTGTTATTTGGCATGTGTTATATGAACTTTTAGCATATGGAAAATCCTTTTAATGTGCATGCTTAGTTGAAAGGTTATTTTGTGCATTTAAAAACTTAAATGTTATGTGTTAATTGTTAATTTCGGTTGGTGACCCTTTACAACTATTGTGGAAATCTGGGCTTTGCCCTCAGATGAGAGTCAGGACAATCCTACCGGTTCGTACCCTGTGGATGGGAATGTAGAGGGGAATGCCTGACTAGAGCTATGTTAGGAGGATCTTACGGGGCGCGTGGAGATCACTCAGTGCGTTTAGTTTGTTTTGGAGAATGATCAGATTAGGTTGACATAGAGGGAACATGCGTCTTTCTTTTGAATTGTATTTATTTTAAAATGGAAGACTGTACCTATACTAATATTGTCAGCTTGACATGTTATTTTCGATGGGTTACATGTACCACTTTTTGATGTGTAAATATTTTGGATTCATATTTTGAGAAACTTTTTCGCTGCTTGTAAATTATAATGACTCAATTATTTATCCAAAGGTATTACCTTATTTAATTCTCTAATTTATTTTAATTTCTTTTGAAAAAAAAATATACACCCTCCCTTTGAAAATCGGGGTGTTACAAATGGCCACGAATCTGAAGAGATGTTTATGGAGTATAAATACACCATAACTTCAGATCAAACAAGAATCAATCCTACAACCAAACCTTGAACAAACTTTCTAAAATGTTGAGTTTTTCATAGTTTCATTTTTATATTTCAAGTACAGATTTTACATTTTTATATCATTGAGAAAAGTTCTCTAGTGCACTTGAAATTATATTAGATTGTTATCATTGTACATCAACTGTTATATCATATTGATCTAAGTCAAAATCCATATTGCTAAACCATTCAAGTGTTGTAAACTAAGATAGTGGTGTACTTTCTTCAAGTGTTGTAAATTGAAGAAAGTGGTGTACTTTCTTCAAGTGTTGTAAATTGAGGAAAGTGGTGTTCTTTCTTCAAGTTTTGTAAACTAAGATAGTGGTGTGCTATCTTAGGGTGATTGTTAGGAGTTTGTAA
>NC_021161.2:19040985-19047178 GCF_000331145.2 Cicer arietinum | reverse complement strand
AGATGTACCCTTGGTCATAAGGGGAACCAGGATAATATCTTTGTGTTCTTTATTTTTCTGCCATTTATCTTTTCCATACACTATCTTAAATCAGAAAAATCAAACACTAAATCTCTAAAAACAAGAAAATTTCTAAACACCTAATTCACCCCCACTCTTAGGCGCACTCATGTACTTACATAATTTATGTACTACGAGATTTATTTTAGTTTTATTATTGTTATATTAACTTCGAGTAAAAGTAGTTGCATACTTTATCTACTAATTGAAAAATCTTTGTTTGAATATTTGTTAAATGATAAAGATTGATTAAAAGAAAAGTTAATTAATAATTTATTTGTGATAAATTTGTAGTTATTGGATTGGTATGAGGATATTCTACATCATGATGTCAACTATTGAATTAGTTATATGCATGTATATGATTATGTAAATATGAAATTATTTGTGTTTCAAGTGTTCTAATTTTTGGGAATTAGTGTATAGAGTTAGAGTAGTCGATAACATTTAAAAGTGGAATAGTTCTATATTTCATCAATCGAATTATTGATTATATATTGATGTTAGTGTCATTTCTTTTTGTAACTAGTTGTAAATTACAAATAAATTATTGTGAATGTGTAATTAAGTGAGTTTTTAACTTGAATTAAGGAGTAGGAGTTGTGGCACCACCTTCGCAATCCTGAACCACGTTAAAGATACTTTTAGTTATCCATGTTTAAATTTGAATGACTCATGTTATGGATCCTTAAGTAGTTGACTACATCAGTAGGAGGGACTAGCTACCCCGATTATTCATGGTCGATAAAAGAGGCAACAATAACTCATTGTTATTATTGTTAGAAATACTTGTAAAATTTATTTTGGAAATGGTTAGATTTTTATCTCTTATACAACTTTAAGTGATTATGAGTCTTATGTGACATCAATGTTGAATGCTAATAATTGATTACATGACACACATATTAGGTTGGTGATGTGTACTTAAATTAAACATTCAATTAAGTATGTTTGACTTTCTAAGTAATTTGCTGAAAATTAATAAGGACATTGTATAAATATATTATTTGTTCTATATTCTCTCATTTCATAAGGATTACAACTAATGTAAGGGTTCTATAAATTAATTGTGATTGTAAGACTTTGAAAATTAATTTGGACTTTGAGTGTGTTTAGCTTTATATGAAAATATTTATCTTATTTCACTATGATTATACACACAAATTTTTTAAAGATTAAGTGATTGTATGTCATTGAGTTGTTATATGCATTTCTATTTGTAATTCTTGAAGGTGTGAAATATTTTAAATATTCTTCTATATGTCTAACTTTTGGGAAACTTGTAGAGTAATTACTATTTGGATTTAGACATTCTTTAAGGAGAGTAAAACTAATACAATATTGTTTGAGGATTACTTGAACTTGAAAGCGTATTTGATATATGTGTTATTTGATACAACTGAATGTGGTATGTTGTTGTTGAGTATGATGTGTTTAATTGATTTATGGTGTCATGTTAGCCTATTATGCTAAACTAATTGATTTTTGACATATTGTGCTTAAATAAGTAGTGAATGTCCTAAATATGTTTATAGACTAAGTTTGATTCTTGAGGGTGATAAGTTAGATATTAGTTCACTCACTGCAAATTTCGAGGATGAAATTCTTTAACAAGGGGAGAGTTGTAATACCCCAAATTTTATAATAAAATATTTTATTAATTAAATAGGATTTTAAATAATTAATTTGATGTTAAAATTATTTTTAATATATTGATAAATTTTGGAATAATTTTCATTATATGGGTGCTTCTATGATGTGTTAGTTTTATAAATATTAGATTAAATGAGCGATATAAATAATAAATATTATATTTTATTATTTGATATATTTTTTAAAAAAATAATAGTATTTTAGTGTAATATTTTAAAGAAAAAGATTTTATGTGATTTTACGTGTATATACGCGTACTCAATTAATGTAATACTTTTCTGTGCGCTTGACTGATGTTGAGTATGCACGTAGTTATATTTCAATTATTTATAACCATTTTCTATTTTTAGTTATTTTTTAATAAACAATTATCTTGAGATAGAATTGATATTGTGTTTGATTTCATTTATTTTTATATACTTGATATGACATTGTGATTTTATATATATTTATTAAGATTTAGTAATTAATATAAGTTGTTGATGTCATATTTATTTATTTTATAATTTTGACTATTCTCTAATGATGGTAATATTTTAATTTGAGGATTTGTAAAAATAAGTATTATTATAGGGATTATTTTGAATATGAGGGTTTTGATTATTAATGTATTTTAAAAGATTAATTACTTTAATTACTTCATTTTATAAAATATTGCTTTTGAAAAATTAGTAATACGTTGGTAATTAAATTATGTTTGAAAAAAAAAGTGTTACATAAAATAGTTTTGATAATTATTTGTTTTATTTAAAAAATAAATAGAAGAAATAAATAAAATTTGTTTTATGGATTAGATACATATTTAAGAGTAAAATATAATTAAATAATAAATAAAAAAAAATATTAATTGAAAATAACAAGAATGAAGGACATGAGAAAGAGAGAGTATCCTAGACACAAAATAGGGCAGCCGCACGTTGAGAGAAAAAGAAGAAAATTGATACCGTTCATCGATGACTATCGCGGAAAAGTTTCTCCCTTTTCGTCCAAAATTCATCCGATTTGAGTGAAATCAACCCCAAAACGACTGTGTGAAAAGTAGCTATATTATCCACTGACTGGTTTTCTGATTTATGATCGATTGAAGAACAGAAGTCATAGAAGAAAGATTGTTTGCTCGTGAAATCGTACTCGTGTGTGAAAGTGTCGAAATAAGGTAAGGGGTGAGAAAGCGTTTGAATTCATGAGTATAATATAATGTGAGATAAACGGAAAAATTGTATTTCCCAATGATTCATTTGGGGCTCACTACGTACGGCAGTAGCCCTTTGAGTGATAAATTGATTAATATGAAAATATGGAAATTGTGAGATTAAAATATGAAATAGAATTATTTATAAGGTGTTGATTGATTTAATTTCGTTAAATGTGTCGTATTTGATATTATTGTGATTTGTAATTTCAAATGAATTTGATGCATATGTTTGATTAGACGAATTTATGTGATGTGACAATTAAATATGGATGCATGGTATGATATATGTATGCGGGATGATAATGATGATTTTTGATCGATGATAGTGATCTTATAAAATTGTGATGAGTTTATATCATTATTATGATTATGTATCATTAGTGATGTTATAAAATTATGATGAGTTTATATGATGATTATGATTTTGTATGATTAATGATGTTATAAAATTGTGATGAGAATATTGAAGTACCCCATATATGATGAAATAGTGATGATTTATAAAGATGATGCTCTCAATGGAGTAGTCTAAGCTAACGGGAGGAGAAAAAAAATATTAAGAATTTGTGAGTGAAGATTATTTTGTCATCATATAGGTAGGGCCTGACAAGCCTAGTGATTCCGGGGAAGTACAACTGAATGAGCTTGGTCGTGGCGGTCTGATGTTGAGCCTTAAGGCAAGATTGTTAGACCTTGGAGGTATTCGGGTGGGGAATTCCTAGGTGACTTGGAGGTAGCACTCCAAATGTCGGGAGCTACCACGCAACACAGTTTACCTCGACTGTCACGTATATGTGTCTCGGGTTGAGTTGAAGAGATCTATCAAGACAGGGCCAATTTGAATTATCCGTCAACCGGGATGGTGGCATATTATGAAGCCTCCTAACCAAGTACTTCAGAGTTAGAATGGTACCACATTGTGAAGTAGAGTCTAAGCTCGTGCATAGCATTGAATTTTATTGTGATTGTTTTGTTGTGATTAATATGTATCGTGGGTGGTGATAATTTCTTTTAGACGATTTGATGTTATAGTGAAATTTATTGATTTTTCTTGAGTGATTTTGACTTTTTAATGTGATATTTTCATGATGAAAGTTTGTGTAATGATACGGTTCTATTATGATTGTTTGTGTGTTCTTCTTACTTGTATTATACTGTCATCATGATTTCGAAACTCACCTCCTTCGTAGTTTGTGTTTGATTGGCTTGACCCCGCATTTGTGAAATTGCAGTTATTACAGGTTAATGAATCTTGAAGTTCAAGTTTGGGAGGAACCACACTCTGATATGTGATATCGGAAATAAGGGCTTAAATTGTATTTTACTTATTTAATTGAAACAAATTTTTGTATGAAAATCTTAGAAGTACTAGTAAGTTTTTAAATTAAATCAAGTAATAATGCTTAAAATCATGCTTATTGAGTTTACACTATTTTATTCGAGAAAATAAGTTTACAAAAGTTTTTATTTTCTTGGAAAGATATTTTTATTTATCTGCTGCAAATTTTATAGAAATATAATACAAATTATTATATATATATTATTTTGGGGTTTAGGGTGTCACATCGGAAGCTACCATGCAACACACGTTTACCTCGATTGTCATGTATATGTGTCTCGGGTTGAGTTGAGGGGATCTATGAGGACAGTGGAAACAAATTTTTGTATGAAAATCTTAGAAGTACTAGTAAGTTTTTAAATTAAATCAAGTAATAATACTTAAAATCAAGCTTATTGAGTTTACACTATTTTAATCGAGAAAATAAGTTTAAAGTGTTCCATTTGATTTTTGAGAAACGTGATATCCTAAATTAGTTACAAAAGTTTTTATTTTCTTGGAAACATATTTTTATTTATCTGCTGCAAATTTTATAGAAATATAATACAAATTATTATATATATATTATTTTGGGGTTTAGGGTGTCACATCGGGAGCTACCATGCAACACACGTTTACCTCGATTGTCATGTATTTGTGTCTCGGGTTGAGTTGAGGGGATCTATGAGGACAGTGCCAATTTGATTTGTCCGTCCACCGGGATGGCGGCATAGTATCAAGCCTCCTAACCAAGTACTTCAGAGTTAGAATGATACCACATTGTAAAGTAGAGTCTAAGCTCATGCATAGCGTTGCATTTTATTGTGATTAATATGCATCGTGTGTGGTGATAATTTCTCTTAGACGATTTTATGTTATAGTAAAATTTATTGATTTTCCTTGCGTGATTTTGACTTTTAACGTGATATTTTCTTGAGGAATGTTTGTGTAATGGTAAGGTTTTATTGTGAGTGTTTGCGTGTTCTTCTTACTTATATTATACTATTAACATGATTTCAAAACTCACCTCATTTGTTGTTTGTGTTTGATTGGTTTGGCCTTGCGTTTGTGAAATCGCAGTTCTTATAGGTTAATGAGTCTTGAAATTTAAGTTGGAGAGAAACCTCGCTCTGATAGGTGATACCGGGAATTAAGAGTTGTAATTTATTTTTTTAGTAATGTAATGACAAATGACTTTTTATATGAAAATCTTAGTACTAGTAAGTTTTTAGAATTAAAATAAGAATTTATAGTTAAATCTAGTTCATTAAGATTAAATTCTTTTATTTGAGTAATAAAGTTTGAATTGTTGCACGTGTACTTTGAAAAACGTAATATCCTAAATTAGTTACAAAAGTTTTTATTTTTTTGGAAACACATTCTCTCTATTCGCTGCATTTACTCAAAAAAAATTTAGTATAAATTATTATATATGTTACTTTGGAGGTTTAGGGTGTCACAGTCTTGGCCGAGAGGGAGAGAAGAAAGAGGAGAAGAAGAGGAGAAAATGTGAGATGGAAAAAAATGAGGTGTATAGAAGTGATATAGAAAGAGAGTGAATATGAGTGGGGGTAGTTATTTATTAATTACTATTATTATTATTATTATTATTATTATTATTATTATTAATTATTATTTTTTAAAATTATTAAATTGAAGGCGGACCTCACTTTTCAACCAAAACTAGTGCAAATAATAGACTGTTACATCAAGATGTTGAGAAACAGAAAGATCCCATTGATGAAGGTTCTTTGGGTAGGATAACCATCGGAAGAAGCCATTTGAGAGTTTGAAGCCGAGATGCAAAAAAAATTATCCTCATCTATTTTCAAAGTAAGATTTTCAATTTGAAGGAACAAATTTCTTAAGAAAAACAGTGTAACATCCCATAAACTTATTTAGTATTATATATATATATATATATATATATATATATATATATATATATTCTATATACAAATTATTGG
>NC_021161.2:19019427-19040050 GCF_000331145.2 Cicer arietinum | reverse complement strand
CTTTTTAATGAAGTCTAATTTATGTTTGGTTTAGGATCAGTTACAAGCTTCGAGACTCCAGCAGTAGAGGATAACTTAAATTGTCCTTATGGAAGAAGAGGACCACCAAATGCTTGCTGCATAGAGCTTTGTAGTTCAAATTGTGCCACTGATTGCGTTATTGGAAAGAAAATGACAAAAGGTGGACAATGTTGGTTTCCAAATTATGACGAGAAATATTGTTGTTGTTTTATTTAATGAGCTATTTTGTATCATTACAATTTTTGAAAATAAAGATGCAGTAGAATTTAGTGTTTGAATTTACATTTGTGTGCAATATTTTTGATTTCCTCAAGTTAATTACCAATTACTGCAGCTTAATATAAAATTATATTCACTAATAATCTACGCTGCAAAATAATAAATTATGTGATAGTTCGATGATTTAAAAATTAAAATTATTTAAATATTTTCGACTAATTTCTTTTTTTGTACTTACTACTACCAATTAATCAAATTTACATTACTTTTAGAAGCACCTTTAAATAAAAATATGTTATTAAAAAATATCTATGTATAGAACTAAATAATAAAAATATAACAAATTTAAATATGTGTCTCTTAACTTGTTTCTAATCTTATAATTGTTAAAAACTATATTCTTAAAATTCTTTTTAGAATATAAGAAATTTATAACAAAAAAATAATATAACATAATTAAACTACATACTTTTGCACGATGATTTACAAAAATTGATCAAATATATAATATAAATAAAGTATAAAATTGCGTGATGATGAAAAAACTTTTACTAATGGATTCTTGTAATAAAGAAACCAGACGAATTATAGAAAAAATTTATATTATCAAAATATTAATATTTTTTTGTCAATATAAAAGTAAAAAAATTAATTCACAATAAACTTAATTTTTAGGGCGCATACATGAAATGATGTTAGTATCATAACAAAATATAAAGTAAGAGAAATGTAATTCGCAAAAGTATTTATGAGGAAATCAAAAATTTATTTTTTAAATTTTAACTATATAATTTAGAATAATTACGTAGTTAAAATTCTTTATAGAATTCTTTTTTTTTTAATATTTAATTATTGATATAATTTCCTAAAATCATGTTATACTTTGTGATGGTTTAGAAAAATTAAACAAATAAGTTAAGAAAAAAATTCATAAAAATACATTTTGGTAATGAATAATGCAAATAAGTTCAGATCCAAAATAGTACATATGAATTTCAGGAACATTTTATAAAGTTCTGTAGCAATAATTTTAGAGAATGTAAAAAAATAATATTTATTGTCATTAATTAAATCAATTTCTGAGTGTATATTATTGTAATGATGTTAGTCTTATAACCAAAACACAAAATATAAGAAATTTAATTTGCAAGATTATAGACCAGGTAATCAATTGGTTTTATTAATTAAGTTCCAGTTGTTTAATTGTGAATAATTACATACTCAAAACTCTTTTTAGAATTACCATTTTAAAAATTAATATAAAACACTAAATATAATATTATAAAAATATATAAGCTTTTTATATTTATAGAAAAATTAATCAAATAAGTAATATAAATAATTTGTAAAAATGATTTTTGGTAAAAAAGTAGTGAAAATTAGTTTTGGTTAAAAGCAATACAAATGAGTTTTAGTAAAAATTTATTAAAAAAAATAGTATTAACACTTTTTAAAAGTAAAAATATTTATTCGCTTTTCTTACGCCAACTTTCTAGTCTATTTAATTGAAATGATGTTATTCTTTTCAAAATATCATAAAATACATAGTTAAATTAAAATAAAATGACTTCTCAAAGCTATCAATCTATTTATCTTTTTGGAATTTTATGCATTACTTTGATTTTGATTTTAGGTAAGGAGAAAAGTTGGTTGACACATGATTATCGAAAAATTACTAGTCTAAATTGAAAGTTGTTATTACTTGTTATATTAATGTATGTATTTTCATCGTTAAAAAAAAAATTGGCTTAAGTTGTTAATTGGATTTAACTCAACAACTTTTTAATGATGTCCAACTAACTTTGTGTTGAAATTTTGAAAAAATGAATAAAGTACTTAATGTCCAATAAAAATTTAATTTATGTTTGGTTCAGGATTAGTTACAAGTTTCGAGATGCCAGCAACAGAGGATAACTTAAACTGCCTTTACAGGAGAAGATAACCACCAAATGCTTGTTGCATAGAGCTTTGTAGTTCAGACTGCGCCACTGATTGCGTTATTGGAAAGAAAATGACAAAAGGTGGACAATGTTGGTTTCCAAATTATGACGAAAAGTATTGTTGTTGTTTTATTTAATGAGTTATATTGTATCATTATAATTTTTGAAATAAAGAGGCACTTGAACTTAGCTTTTGAATTTACAACATGTAAGAACTTCATGTGCAATATTATTACAAAAGCTCTCAAGTTAATTACCAATTAATGTAGTTTAATATAAAACTATGTTCACTAATAATCTATGCTGCAAATTAATAAGTTATTTTATACTTCGATGATTTAAAAATTAAATTTGTTTAAATATTCTCGACTAATTTCCTTTTTTCTATTTACTACAACCAATTAATCAAATTTACATAACTTTTAAAAGCACCTATAAATAAAAATGTGTTATTAAAAAATATCAATGTAAAAAAGTAAATAATAAAAATATAACAAATTTAAATACGTATCTCTTGTCTTGTTTCAGAGTTTAAAATTTAAATAACTCAAAATTTGAAATCTAGTTTGCAAAATTATAAACGACGAACAAGTCTTACCCCAAGTTTAAAACAAGGGAAGACAACAAATCTTTCAAGACTAACAAACCAAGACCCAACCAAATTTTGGTACTTAAGAACATCAATCATGGCACCTGTACAATGGATGCTCACGACATATGACATAATAAAAGTCTATGTTCCATGACCTAACATTGATCTAATGAGCTACAATAACTTTTGGGGGAAAGCATAAAGGTTAGATCATGGGACAAGATACAGTTGGTAATGACACATCTCCTTCTATTAAAGATGTCTTATTTGTTAATGGTATTAATCATAATTTATTAAGTATTAGTCAATTAAGTGATAGTAGTTGTGATATTATATTTAATCAAAAAACATGCAATACAATTAGTCAAAAGGAAGGATTTGTATTATTTACATGTCATTGGCAAAATAACATATATAAGATAAAAAATTTTAGTATAGAGAAATAAGATGTTAAGTGTTTAATATTAATAAATGACGAGAAATTAATTTGGCACAAAAGGTTAGGTCATGCAAACCTTAGATTAATCATTATATATAAACTTCAACTAGTTAGAGGTCTACCTAAGTTTAGTTGCAAAACTAAAATCATGTGTGAAGCTTGTCAAAAGGGAAAACAAACAAAGAACTCTTTTACCCTAAGAACTTAGTCTCTACCTCAAAACTCCTTGATCTCTTCCATATTAATTTTTTTGGGTCAGTGAAAACAACCTCACTAAATGGAAGCAAGTATGGCATTTTTGTGATACTACATTATTACACTAGGTGGACTTGGGTAAAATTGTTAAGAAATAAAAATGAATGCCATAAAGTGTTTATTGCATTTTGCAAACAACTAATGAATGAAAAGGGTCTTAAGATTGTAACAATTAGAAATGATCATGGAGGAGATTTTGAAAACAAGTTCTTTGAAAGTTTTTGTAATGAGAATGTAATCTCTAACAATTTCTCCTCTCCTAGAAACACCATAACAAAATAGAGTTGTAGAAAGAAGAATAGATCCCTTCAAGAAATGGTCAGAACCATGCTCAATGAGATGAATATTGCAAAATATTTTTAGGAGAGGCTATTAACATTGCATGCAATATTCAAAGTAGAATCTTAATTACGTCAACATTGATTAAACCACCATACGAATTATGAAAGGGTAAAAAGCTTAACATCTCGTACTTTAAACAATTTGGTTGTACTTGTTATGTAACACCCCAAATTTTATAATAATTATTTTCTTCATGAAATAAGATTTAAGGTAATTAATTGGGTTATAAAACTATTTTAAAATATATGTGGATAAATCTTGTGACTAACTTTTGTTATATGGGAGTTTTCTATGATACGCTAATTTTGTATATATTTGACTAAATAAATTATATAAATAACAAATATTATATTTTATTATTTTATATATTTTTCTATAAATAATAATATTTTAGTGTAAAATTTTTAAAGAATAAGATTTTAGGCGACTCTACATGTATATGTGTGTTTGCAGTTAATGCAATATTTTCTTGTATGTTTAACTGATGTTAAGTGTAGACATAATTATATTTAATTATTTATAAATATATTTTATTTTAATTATTTATTTTAAAAATAGTTATCTTGATATATTAGTAATTTTAGTATTGATTTTCTTTATTTTTATATAGTTGCACATATTTATTTTTAATTATTAAGTAATATAAATTGTTGATGTTATATTAATTTATTTTATCATTTCAACTATTCTATAAAGATGATGTATTTTTATGTGATTATTTTGAAAGATGTTATAGTAATAATCATAGTTATTATTTTGAATTTGAGAGTTTTGGTTAAAATTATATTTATCTATGTTAAGGATAGATAATATTGTGGTAAATTGAGTATTTTTGAGAAAAGTTTATAGGAAAGTAAAATAAACTATGTATTTATCAAGGGCTTTTAGAAATACTAAAAAATGAATTTTTGACAAGACGGTTGTTTACACCACTATTTTCTACTTCTGCATATTAATTTGGGCTATTACTGGTTGGACTTTTTCTTTTCTGCACCTGCGAATTGCTCATTACACCTCTATTTCTGCATCAGACACAGACTAGACTCCCCTGTGTTGGGCCTTACAGCCTGTTTTACTCATGCACCTATACATCTACTACATGCACCCTTCCATCTGAACTTAAAGACTTCATCTTCTTCAGGACGAAAACACGCGCATGCATCCAAGAAAACTGTGACACCCTAAACTCCAAAATAATATATAATGATTAATACAAGAATTTTTAAAATTCTAATTCGCAGTGGACAAGGAAAATTTGTTTTCAAGAAAATAAAATTTTTTATAACTAATTTAGGATATCACTGTGACACCCTAAATGTAACACCCCGTTTTTCAAAGCGAGGGTATATTTTTTTTTCGAAAGTAATTAAACATAAAATAGAGAAATAGATAAAGAAATGCCTTTGGATAAATAACTGAGTCATTATAATTTACAAGCAGCGGAAAAGTTTCTCCAATTATAAATCCCAAAACATTTACACAACCATAAATGGTACATGGAACCCATTCACATAAGAAGTCGAACTGACAATATTAGTATAAATACAATTTTCCAAACTAAAAATACTCCAATCCAAAAAGAAGGACACCTAGTCCCTATACATCATCCTAATCTGATCATCCTACCAAAAAGCTATACACCCTGAGTATCTCCACGCGCCCCGTGAGATCCTCCTAACGTAACTGCAGTCAAGCGTTCCCATCTCCATTCCCGTCCGTAGGGTACGAACCGGTAGGACCGTCCTGACTCTCATCTGAGGGCAAAGCCCAGATTTCCACAATAATTGTAAAGGGTCACCAACCAAAAAAAATAACAGTTAACACATAACAATTAAGTTTTTAAATGCCCAAAATAACTTTTCAACTAAGCATGCACCTTAAAAGGGTTTCCATATGCCAAACATGCATAAACAAGGTTGAGAAATGAAGTTTTTAACAAAACAACATTGTTGTATTCGAATACAGCATCTCTGTATTCGAATACAAGGCTGTTTCAGCATTCAGCAAAAAAAACAGCATGTCTGTATTCGAATACAACAGTCTGTATTCGACTACACAGCAAGTCAGTAGCAAAATGTATTCGAATACAGCAGTCTGTATTCGACTACACAGTAAGTCAGTGGCAAAAACAGCATGTCTGTATTCGAATACAACAGTCTGTATTCGACTACACAGCAAGTCAGTAGCAAAATGTATTCGAATACAGCAGTCTGTATTCGACTACACAGTAAGTCAGTGGCAAAAACAGCATGTCTGTATTCGAATACAACAGTCTGTATTCGACTACACAGCAAGTCAGTAGCAAAATGTATTCGAATACAGCAGTCTGTATTCGACTACACAGTAAGTCAGTGGCAAAAACAGCATGTCTGTATTCGAATACAACAGTCTGTATTCGACTACACAGCAAGTCAGTAGCAAAATGTATTCGAATACAGCAGTCTGTATTCGACTACACAGTAAGTCAGTGGCAAAAACAGCATGTCTGTATTCGAATACAACAGTCTGTATTCGACTACACAGCAAGTCAGTAGCAAAATGTATTCGAATACAGCAGTCTGTATTCGACTACACAGTAAGTCAGTGGCAAAAACAGCATGTCTGTATTCGAATACAACAGTCTGTATTCGACTACACAGCAAGTCAGTAGCAAAATGTATTCGAATACAGCAGTCTGTATTCGACTACACAGTAAGTCAGTGGCAAAAACAGCATGTCTGTATTCGAATACAACAGTCTGTATTCGACTACACAGCAAGTCAGTAGCAAAATGTATTCGAATACAGCAGTCTGTATTCGACTACACAGTAAGTCAGTGGCAAAAACAGCATGTCTGTATTCGAATACAACAGTCTGTATTCGACTACACAGCAAGTCAGTAGCAAAATGTATTCGAATACAGCAGTCTGTATTCGACTACACAGTAAGTCAGTGGCAAAAACAGCATGTCTGTATTCGAATACAACAGTCTGTATTCGACTACACAGCAAGTCAGTAGCAAAATGTATTCGAATACAGCAGTCTGTATTCGACTACACAGTAAGTCAGTGGCAAAAACAGCATGTCTGTATTCGAATACAACAGTCTGTATTCGACTACACAGCAAGTCAGTAGCAAAATGTATTCGAATACAGCAGTCTGTATTCGACTACACAGTAAGTCAGTGGCAAAAACAGCATGTCTGTATTCGAATACAACAGTCTGTATTCGACTACACAGCAAGTCAGTAGCAAAATGTATTCGAATACAGCAGTCTGTATTCGACTACACAGTAAGTCAGTGGCAAAAACAGCATGTCTGTATTCGAATACAACAGTCTGTATTCGACTACACAGCAAGTCAGTAGCAAAATGTATTCGAATACAGCAGTCTGTATTCGACTACACAGTAAGTCAGTGGCAAAAACAGCATGTCTGTATTCGAATACAACAGTCTGTATTCGACTACACAGCAAGTCAGTAGCAAAATGTATTCGAATACAGCAGTCTGTATTCGACTACACAGTAAGTCAGTGGCAAAAACAGCATGTCTGTATTCGAATACAACAGTCTGTATTCGACTACACAGCAAGTCAGTAGCAAAATGTATTCGAATACAGCAGTCTGTATTCGACTACACAGTAAGTCAGTGGCAAAAACAGCATGTCTGTATTCGAATACAACAGTCTGTATTCGACTACACAGCAAGTCAGTAGCAAAATGTATTCGAATACAGCAGTCTGTATTCGACTACACAGTAAGTCAGTGGCAAAAACAGCATGTCTGTATTCGAATACAACAGTCTGTATTCGACTACACAGCAAGTCAGTAGCAAAATGTATTCGAATACAGCAGTCTGTATTCGACTACACAGTAAGTCAGTGGCAAAAACAGCATGTCTGTATTCGAATACAACAGTCTGTATTCGACTACACAGCAAGTCAGTAGCAAAATGTATTCGAATACAGCAGTCTGTATTCGACTACACAGTAAGTCAGTGGCAAAAACAGCATGTCTGTATTCGAATACAACAGTCTGTATTCGACTACACAGCAAGTCAGTAGCAAAATGTATTCGAATACAGCAGTCTGTATTCGACTACACAGTAAGTCAGTGGCAAAAACAGCATGTCTGTATTCGAATACAACAGTCTGTATTCGACTACACAGCAAGTCAGTAGCAAAATGTATTCGAATACAGCAGTCTGTATTCGACTACACAGTAAGTCAGTGGCAAAAACAGCATGTCTGTATTCGAATACAACAGTCTGTATTCGACTACACAGCAAGTCAGTAGCAAAATGTATTCGAATACAGCAGTCTGTATTCGACTACACAGTAAGTCAGTGGCAAAAACAGCATGTCTGTATTCGAATACAACAGTCTGTATTCGACTACACAGCAAGTCAGTAGCAAAATGTATTCGAATACAGCAGTCTGTATTCGACTACACAGTAAGTCAGTGGCAAAAACAGCATGTCTGTATTCGAATACAACAGTCTGTATTCGACTACACAGCAAGTCAGTAGCAAAATGTATTCGAATACAGCAGTCTGTATTCGACTACACAGTAAGTCAGTGGCAAAAACAGCATGTCTGTATTCGAATACAACAGTCTGTATTCGACTACACAGCAAGTCAGTAGCAAAATGTATTCGAATACAGCAGTCTGTATTCGACTACACAGTAAGTCAGTGGCAAAAACAGCATGTCTGTATTCGAATACAACAGTCTGTATTCGACTACACAGCAAGTCAGTAGCAAAATGTATTCGAATACAGCAGTCTGTATTCGACTACACAGTAAGTCAGTGGCAAAAACAGCATGTCTGTATTCGAATACAACAGTCTGTATTCGACTACACAGCAAGTCAGTAGCAAAATGTATTCGAATACAGCAGTCTGTATTCGACTACACAGTAAGTCAGTGGCAAAAACAGCATGTCTGTATTCGAATACAACAGTCTGTATTCGACTACACAGCAAGTCAGTAGCAAAATGTATTCGAATACAGCAGTCTGTATTCGACTACACAGTAAGTCAGTGGCAAAAACAGCATGTCTGTATTCGAATACAACAGTCTGTATTCGACTACACAGCAAGTCAGTAGCAAAATGTATTCGAATACAGCAGTCTGTATTCGACTACACAGTAAGTCAGTGGCAAAAACAGCATGTCTGTATTCGAATACAACAGTCTGTATTCGACTACACAGCAAGTCAGTAGCAAAATGTATTCGAATACAGCAGTCTGTATTCGACTACACAGTAAGTCAGTGGCAAAAACAGCATGTCTGTATTCGAATACAACAGTCTGTATTCGACTACACAGCAAGTCAGTAGCAAAATGTATTCGAATACAGCAGTCTGTATTCGACTACACAGTAAGTCAGTGGCAAAAACAGCATGTCTGTATTCGAATACAACAGTCTGTATTCGACTACACAGCAAGTCAGTAGCAAAATGTATTCGAATACAGCAGTCTGTATTCGACTACACAGTAAGTCAGTGGCAAAAACAGCATGTCTGTATTCGAATACAACAGTCTGTATTCGACTACACAGCAAGTCAGTAGCAAAATGTATTCGAATACAGCAGTCTGTATTCGACTACACAGTAAGTCAGTGGCAAAAACAGCATGTCTGTATTCGAATACAACAGTCTGTATTCGACTACACAGCAAGTCAGTAGCAAAATGTATTCGAATACAGCAGTCTGTATTCGACTACACAGTAAGTCAGTGGCAAAAACAGCATGTCTGTATTCGAATACAACAGTCTGTATTCGACTACACAGCAAGTCAGTAGCAAAATGTATTCGAATACAGCAGTCTGTATTCGACTACACAGTAAGTCAGTGGCAAAAACAGCATGTCTGTATTCGAATACAACAGTCTGTATTCGACTACACAGCAAGTCAGTAGCAAAATGTATTCGAATACAGCAGTCTGTATTCGACTACACAGTAAGTCAGTGGCAAAAACAGCATGTCTGTATTCGAATACAACAGTCTGTATTCGACTACACAGCAAGTCAGTAGCAAAATGTATTCGAATACAGCAGTCTGTATTCGACTACACAGTAAGTCAGTGGCAAAAACAGCATGTCTGTATTCGAATACAACAGTCTGTATTCGACTACACAGCAAGTCAGTAGCAAAATGTATTCGAATACAGCAGTCTGTATTCGACTACACAGTAAGTCAGTGGCAAAAACAGCATGTCTGTATTCGAATACAACAGTCTGTATTCGACTACACAGCAAGTCAGTAGCAAAATGTATTCGAATACAGCAGTCTGTATTCGACTACACAGTAAGTCAGTGGCAAAAACAGCATGTCTGTATTCGAATACAACAGTCTGTATTCGACTACACAGCAAGTCAGTAGCAAAATGTATTCGAATACAGCAGTCTGTATTCGACTACACAGTAAGTCAGTGGCAAAAACAGCATGTCTGTATTCGAATACAACAGTCTGTATTCGACTACACAGCAAGTCAGTAGCAAAATGTATTCGAATACAGCAGTCTGTATTCGACTACACAGTAAGTCAGTGGCAAAAACAGCATGTCTGTATTCGAATACAACAGTCTGTATTCGACTACACAGCAAGTCAGTAGCAAAATGTATTCGAATACAGCAGTCTGTATTCGACTACACAGTAAGTCAGTGGCAAAAACAGCATGTCTGTATTCGAATACAACAGTCTGTATTCGACTACACAGCAAGTCAGTAGCAAAATGTATTCGAATACAGCAGTCTGTATTCGACTACACAGTAAGTCAGTGGCAAAAACAGCATGTCTGTATTCGAATACAACAGTCTGTATTCGACTACACAGCAAGTCAGTAGCAAAATGTATTCGAATACAGCAGTCTGTATTCGACTACACAGTAAGTCAGTGGCAAAAACAGCATGTCTGTATTCGAATACAACAGTCTGTATTCGACTACACAGCAAGTCAGTAGCAAAATGTATTCGAATACAGCAGTCTGTATTCGACTACACAGTAAGTCAGTGGCAAAAACAGCATGTCTGTATTCGAATACAACAGTCTGTATTCGACTACACAGCAAGTCAGTAGCAAAATGTATTCGAATACAGCAGTCTGTATTCGACTACACAGTAAGTCAGTGGCAAAAACAGCATGTCTGTATTCGAATACAACAGTCTGTATTCGACTACACAGCAAGTCAGTAGCAAAATGTATTCGAATACAGCAGTCTGTATTCGACTACACAGTAAGTCAGTGGCAAAAACAGCATGTCTGTATTCGAATACAACAGTCTGTATTCGACTACACAGCAAGTCAGTAGCAAAATGTATTCGAATACAGCAGTCTGTATTCGACTACACAGTAAGTCAGTGGCAAAAACAGCATGTCTGTATTCGAATACAACAGTCTGTATTCGACTACACAGCAAGTCAGTAGCAAAATGTATTCGAATACAGCAGTCTGTATTCGACTACACAGTAAGTCAGTGGCAAAAACAGCATGTCTGTATTCGAATACAACAGTCTGTATTCGACTACACAGCAAGTCAGTAGCAAAATGTATTCGAATACAGCAGTCTGTATTCGACTACACAGTAAGTCAGTGGCAAAAACAGCATGTCTGTATTCGAATACAACAGTCTGTATTCGACTACACAGCAAGTCAGTAGCAAAATGTATTCGAATACAGCAGTCTGTATTCGACTACACAGTAAGTCAGTGGCAAAAACAGCATGTCTGTATTCGAATACAACAGTCTGTATTCGACTACACAGCAAGTCAGTAGCAAAATGTATTCGAATACAGCAGTCTGTATTCGACTACACAGTAAGTCAGTGGCAAAAACAGCATGTCTGTATTCGAATACAACAGTCTGTATTCGACTACACAGCAAGTCAGTAGCAAAATGTATTCGAATACAGCAGTCTGTATTCGACTACACAGTAAGTCAGTGGCAAAAACAGCATGTCTGTATTCGAATACAACAGTCTGTATTCGACTACACAGCAAGTCAGTAGCAAAATGTATTCGAATACAGCAGTCTGTATTCGACTACACAGTAAGTCAGTGGCAAAAACAGCATGTCTGTATTCGAATACAACAGTCTGTATTCGACTACACAGCAAGTCAGTAGCAAAATGTATTCGAATACAGCAGTCTGTATTCGACTACACAGTAAGTCAGTGGCAAAAACAGCATGTCTGTATTCGAATACAACAGTCTGTATTCGACTACACAGCAAGTCAGTAGCAAAATGTATTCGAATACAGCAGTCTGTATTCGACTACACAGTAAGTCAGTGGCAAAAACAGCATGTCTGTATTCGAATACAACAGTCTGTATTCGACTACACAGCAAGTCAGTAGCAAAATGTATTCGAATACAGCAGTCTGTATTCGACTACACAGTAAGTCAGTGGCAAAAACAGCATGTCTGTATTCGAATACAACAGTCTGTATTCGACTACACAGCAAGTCAGTAGCAAAATGTATTCGAATACAGCAGTCTGTATTCGACTACACAGTAAGTCAGTGGCAAAAACAGCATGTCTGTATTCGAATACAACAGTCTGTATTCGACTACACAGCAAGTCAGTAGCAAAATGTATTCGAATACAGCAGTCTGTATTCGACTACACAGTAAGTCAGTGGCAAAAACAGCATGTCTGTATTCGAATACAACAGTCTGTATTCGACTACACAGCAAGTCAGTAGCAAAATGTATTCGAATACAGCAGTCTGTATTCGACTACACAGTAAGTCAGTGGCAAAAACAGCATGTCTGTATTCGAATACAACAGTCTGTATTCGACTACACAGCAAGTCAGTAGCAAAATGTATTCGAATACAGCAGTCTGTATTCGACTACACAGTAAGTCAGTGGCAAAAACAGCATGTCTGTATTCGAATACAACAGTCTGTATTCGACTACACAGCAAGTCAGTAGCAAAATGTATTCGAATACAGCAGTCTGTATTCGACTACACAGTAAGTCAGTGGCAAAAACAGCATGTCTGTATTCGAATACAACAGTCTGTATTCGACTACACAGCAAGTCAGTAGCAAAATGTATTCGAATACAGCAGTCTGTATTCGACTACACAGTAAGTCAGTGGCAAAAACAGCATGTCTGTATTCGAATACAACAGTCTGTATTCGACTACACAGCAAGTCAGTAGCAAAATGTATTCGAATACAGCAGTCTGTATTCGACTACACAGTAAGTCAGTGGCAAAAACAGCATGTCTGTATTCGAATACAACAGTCTGTATTCGACTACACAGCAAGTCAGTAGCAAAATGTATTCGAATACAGCAGCCTTCCCACACAACCACAGATAAGTCCCTAATGCAAACTAGAAGTTTGGAAGGAGCCCTTACCTCAACGTTAGCTTTAACGTGCGTTTCCGGTACCGCGAGTAATTCCGGTAAAATCCCCGCTCGCAACGCCGCGGTGGTGAGCAACTTTCCCTTCTACCTCTTCGAGAAATGAAGCTTGGATCTGGAAGAAACGGAGAGGTTTGTGTTTGGATCTCAAATACCGTTTTTCTTCGTTTTCGAATCAAAGAGGAAGAGTGGAGTTGCGAAAACCTTGATCTAACTCTCACCCAACCTTGGGTTACTAGTTTTGAAGAAAAGGAACGAAAAAGAAAGCAAAACCAAGAAGGAGATGAAATGGGTTCTCGCGAGGCACGGGAGGAAGAAGATGGAAATGCTTTTCCTTTGTTTTTCCTTCCTTCTCTTTTCTTTACTTGTTTTTCCTTTCTTCCTTTTTCCTTCCTTCCTTTTATACTATTTTCTTTTCCTTTTCCCTTCCTTCTAGTTTTCCCTTTCTTTTTCCTCTAAACAAACATACATAGGTAATAAATATAACTTAACAAATATCTCAAATATCTAGATATTTGTTAAATTACCGTTTCACCCGAAACGCATTAAATTATCCGTAAAGGATCCATCGCAGTTAAATTAAATTTATTTATCAACGAGAAATTTTAATTGGCATCAAAATATCTTTCTGATTATAAAACTCCAAAATATTATTAACTTTGGCTTAAAAACCTCCGAGCCAAAATCCAAAATACACCAAAAATACATAAATGGTACTTTAAATTTATGGGTCTTACACTAAACCCCAAAATAATATATATAATAATTTATATCATATTTCTATAACATTTGCAGCGGATAAACAAAAATATGTTTCTAAGAAAATAAAAACTTTAATTTTTAATATAGGATATCACGTTTCTCAAAAATCAAAAGGAACACTTTAAACTTCTTTACTCTATAGTGCAATCTCAATAAGCTTGATTTAAGTATAATTACTTGATTTAATTCTATAAACTTACTAGTACTTATATGGTTTTCATACAAAAGTTGTTTCAAAATAAATAAGTAAAATACAAATTACAACCCTTATTCTCGGTATCACCTATCAGAGCAGGGTTCCTCCCAAACTTGAACTTCAAGACTCATTAACCTATAACAACTGCGATTTTGCAAACTCAGGGTCAAACTAGTCAAACACAAACAACGAAGGAGGTGAGGTTCGAAATCATGTTAATAGTATAATATAAGTAAGAAGAACACGCAACAATCATAATAGACCGTACCATAATTACATTACGATATATGAAAATATTTAAGTAAATAGTATCATATTATAACATCAAATTTACTTAAGTAAAATAATCATCTCATTATAATATGCATCAAATCATCTAAGAGTAATTATTATTACTTTTGAAACACATCAATCACAATGAAACAATCACAAGGAAATGCAATGCTATGCATGAGCTTAGACTCTACTTCACAATGTGGTACCATTCTAACTCTAAAGTACTTGGTTAGGAGGCTTGATACTATGCCACCATTCCGGTGGACGGACAAATCAAATTGGCCATGTCCTCATAGATCCCATCAACTCAACCCGAGACACATATACGCGACATTCGAGGTAAACGTGTGTTGCAAGGTAGCTCCCGACATTTGGAGTGCTACCTCCAAGTCACCTAGGAATTCCCCACCCGAATACCTCCAAGGTCTAACAGTCTTGCCTTAAGGCTCAACAGTAGGCCGCTACGATCAAGCTCATTTAGTTGTACTTCCCCGAAATCACTAGGCTTGTTAGGCCCTACCTATATGATGACAATTTAATCTCCACTTCACAAATTCTCAATATTTATGGTACTCCATTACGACCTTCATCTCAAACATAAATTGGAATCACAATATTCTCATCACAATTTATAACATCACTATCATTAATCACACGTCATCACATATACTAATCACAATCTTATAACATCAATCTCATCAATCATACATCGTCACATAGACTTATAACAAATTTATAACATCATTATTATTAATTATACATCATCATAATCACATAAAACTTATCAAAATGCATCCACCTTTTATTATCACATCACCTAAACATGTCTAATCTAACATACTCATAAAATTCATTTGACATCCAATATCATAATAATATCAAATATCACACATTTAACGATAATAAATCAAATATCACAATAATATCAAATGTCACACATTTAACGAAATTAAATCAAATATCACAATAATATCAAATGCCCAACATTTAACGAAATTAAATCAAATATCTCACATTATATTATACTCATGAATTCAAACGCTCTCTTACCTTATTTCGACTCTTTCATACACAAATACGATTCCACGAGCAAACATCCTTTGTTCATTGACTCTTTGTCCTTCAATCGATCTAACTCGACAGTTTATGGGTAAACGTTAAAAATAAATTACGAGAAGATACTCTAAAAAATAAATTCAAAATTCAGTCAAGGAAAATTACCATAAATCAGAAAACCAATCAGTGAATAATATAGCCACTTTTTACACGGTTGTTTTGGTGTTGGTTTCACTCAAATCGGGCTTACGGTGAAGGAGAACGGTGCAAAATAACGAATGCTACAAACGGAGAAGTCGGGTATTTTAGAGATAAATTGCGATGGTTAAAAATCTGAGGAAGTATGTTTATTTGACTACCTAAATGGATAAAACAACATACTGAAATTTGGACGAGGACGGAGAAAATTTTCTGCAACAGTTATTGATGCCGGTTCCAAACGGTAGGCTTGTTGATGGGTTTACTCTTTGCTTTTACGGCTGTTGCAGCTCCTTTCTTACTCTTCTTATTTTTATTTTATTAACATAATTAGGGTTAACATAAATGGGTCAAGCCCATTTGTCCCTTATTAAATTTATGTTTTACTATTATTATTTTTATTTTGCTAAAACAAAATTAATTGTTACTTAATCTCATTCTTTTATTACTCTTCCAAACATCATTAAATTTTCAAAATATTACTAATATTTCATAATTAATATATGCTAATTTAGAGTAATTAAAATAATCAATATAAAAAAAACATATTACTAATAATTAAAACTCTCACATTCAAAATAATCTCTACAATTATACTTATTTCTCAAAATACTTACATTATAATAATACCATCATATTAGAAAATAGTCAAAATTATAAAATAAATAAATATAACATCAATATTTTATATTAATTACTAAATCATAATAAATATATATAAAATCACAATACCATAACAAATATTTAAAAATAAAGAAACTCAAACACAACATTACTAATATCTAAAGATAATTATTTATAAAGTAAATAATTAAAATAAGAGATACTTAGAAATAATTAAAATATAAATATGTGCACACTTTACAAATAATCAAACATACAAGAAGATATCACATTAATGACCAACTCACATATACACTTAAAATCGCATAAAACCTTATTCTTTAAAATATTACACTAAAATACTATTATTTTTAGAAAAATATATAAAATAATAAAATAAAATATTTATTATTTATATCGCTCATGTAATCTAGTATTGATAAAACTAGCACATCATAGAAATTACCTATATAACGAAAATTAGTCAAATAATATTAATAATCAAATTAATTATTTAAAATTCTATTTAATTAATAAAATAGTTTATTATAAAATTTGGGGTGTTACAATTCTTCCATTGTTAAAGAATTTCGTCCTCGAAATTTTCGGTGAGTGAACTAATATCCAACATACCACCCTCAAGATTCAAACTTAGTCTATAATCATATTTAAGACATTCAATCTCCAATTAAGCGCAACATGTAAAAAACCAACTAACATAGCATGATAGACTAACATGACAAAATAAATCAATTAAAGACATAACATTTATCATTCAATTATCAAATAAAATGCCTATCACATTTATCATTCAATTATGAAATAAAATACGATAGAGTTACTCACTGCAATTTACATATAAAATATAACATATAGATTTTGTCAATAATAATGTAGTTCATTTAGTTTGGTTAAATGAAACACATTTCAAGTACGTTGTCAACTTCAACTACAAACCAAATATTACTAGTTTTATTTCTTAAAATAAAGTCTAAATCCTATCACCAAACATTCAACAAATTTAACTTAGATATGACAAAGAGAGCAATTTTTAAAATATTAAAAACATCTAACAAATTAATAATATTATATTAGATTTACAACCAATTACTCTATAAAAACATAATTTGTATACAATCAAAGAGAAAGGAAAAAAAGAAACTAATGATAGATATACTATTTCCCAATAACATATATTTAATAATTAAATTCATTCAATTGATATAAGCAATTGACATGTTTTTTTAACTATTAAAAAAATAAAATTAAAAGGTACTTCTAACAAAATAATGAGTTACCATTATCTCTTTTATTAACGATGAGTCATAGGGGTAGCTAGTCCCTCCAACTCATGTAGTCAACTACTTAAGGTAATCATAACTATAGCCATTCAAATTCAAACATTGGTAATCAAAAGTATCTTTAACATGATTCAGGAGTGCGAAGGCGGCGCCACAACTCCTACTCCTTACTTCAAGTTAAAAACCCCATTAATTACACCTTCCTAGTAATTTATTTGTAATTTAATACTAGTTATAACAACAAAAGTAAGGACACTTGCATCAATATGAATCACCAATTAAAATAAATAAATATAAAATTATTTTACTTTTAAACACCCTCAGTTACTCTAAAACTATTCACAAATTCCCAACACTTAAAACGCCTGAAACACAAACACTTTCACCTTCACCTAATCACATATACATGCATATAAGTAATTGAATAATTGGCATCATGATGTAAAATATTCTCAGAGCAATCCAACAACAAGAAATTTATCACAACTAAATTAATAATTTACCCTTTTTTTTAATCACTCTTTATCATTTAACATAAATTGAAACAAAGATTTTTCAATTAGCAAGTAAAGTAAGCAACTATTTTTACTCGAAGTTAATATAACAATCAAAAAGCTAAAATAAATCTCGTAGTACATAAATCATTTTAGTGGTTAATCAATACTCTAACATTTGATTTCAAACACTTCAATTATTTTAAAAGGATCACTAATCTTTTAATACCATAAAATAATATTGCTTCATAATTTCAAACTTTTCCTTGGATTACTTCTTAATAAATATTACAATTTTTTTTAAGTACTTTTAAAATCAATAAGATTACTAAAATTTCACCAATATCTTAACCACCAAAACACCTTTCAAGATATTTAAGCACTCTTAAAATCATTTTTTTTCAACCTATATTTTGAAATCAAATCAAATCATGTATATAAAATTAGATACAAAATTTTCTAATTCACCAAGACTTCTAAAATAGTTATATTTTATTTCCTGATTTCTAAAAACTGTTTTTACAACAAATTTTCTAGATTATTATTATTATTTTTTTTAAAACAACACATAGTAAATGTAACACCCCGACTTTTAACAGCACGAGTGTATTTTGTTTTTAAAACAAAGAAATAAAGAAGGAAATACTTTTGGATAAATATTTAAGTCGTAACACAACGATAAAAGTCAACAACATTTACAAGCAACAGAAATAGTTTGAAATAAAAATCCAAAGTATTTAAAACAGCAAAATGCACCGGGGATATGAGACCTATCAGACATAGCTCATACCCTTGGGGTATTCTTGGTAGACACATGTACAATAGCACTGCCCAAGAATCTTAACTTCCCAACGTCACATAAAAAAGTGGTACATGGACCCATCAAAATAAAAGTCTAGCTAACAATATTGATATAGGTACAGTCTTTCAACATACAGTAAATACATCCACAAAAGAAAGACCTCTAGTTCCTATACAACCGTCTAATCAGATCATACTACAAAAACTATACAACCCGGGTGATCTCAACGCGCCCCGTAAGATCCTCCTGACACATTGTAACACCCCGATTTTTAACAGCGTGAGTGTATTTTTTTTTTAAAACAAATTCATAATAACAAAGAAATAAATAAGGAAATACTTTTGGATAAATATTTAAGTCGTAACACAACGACAAATAAGTCAACAGAATTTACAAGCAACATAATAGTTTTTGAAATACGAATCCAAAATATTTACACTTCAAAAAGTGGTACATGGACCCGATCAAAATAAAATGTCAAACAGACAATATTAGTATAGGTACAGTCTTCCAAATTAAAATAAACACAACCCAAAAAGAAAGACGTCTAGTCCCTATACATCAACCTAATCTGATCATTCTACCAAAAAAACTATACATCCCGGATGATCTTCACGCGCCCCGCAAGATCCTCCTAACACAGCTCTAGTCAGATGTGTCCAACTACCTTCCCATCTACAGGGTACTAACCGATAGGATGGTCCTAGTTCGCATCTGAGGGCCAAGCCCAGATTTCCACAATAGTTGTATAGGGTCACCAATCGAAATTAACAATTAACACATAACATTTAAGTTTTTAAATGCACAAAATAACCTTTCAACTTAGCATGCACCTTAAAAGGGTTTCCATATGCCAAACATTCATAAACAAGGTTGAAAAATGACGTTTTTAACAAAACAACACTGTTGTATTCGAATACAGCATCTCTGCATTTGAATACAAGGTTGTTTCAGCAGTAAGAAGCAAAAACAACATGTCTGTATTTGAATACAACAGTGTGTATTCGACTACACAGTAAGTCAGTGGCGAAACAGCATGTCTGTATTCGAATACCGCTTACTGTATTCGAACACACATCAGACAACAGCCGAAAAACAACAAAATTCAGCTTTTAAAAGGGTTAAGAAATCAATCAACGCTTACACACAAATCCAAACAATCACACTTAGCAATTATAGCCCAATCACCATGACGACTTGAGTTTCGAAAAGGTTTTGCAATCAATCACAGTTACACACAATTTCAAAACCACAATCACCACGACAACATAAGTTTCGAAATGGTTTTGCAATCAATCACACTTACACACAATTCCAAAACATCCACACTTGGCAATTATAACACACTCACCACGACAACATAAGTTTCAAAATGGTTTTGCAATCAATCACACTTACACACAATTCCAAAACATCCACACTTGGCAATTATAACACAATCACCATGACAACTTGAGTTCAAACACTCAATCATAATCTTGAATCAAACACGACTCGCGTGCCAAGAACCCTAATGCAATACGTATATGCCAAAATGCATGGACTCGGAATTCCAATCAAAACCCTCTTCGAAGGGCCGTAAATCATAATTGTACCGCATATCACAGGCGGAAGTACTAAATTACTGAGGTGCTACCTATCACGGGTCATCACGATTTACTAAAAACGTAAATCGTAAATGTACCGCCTATCACAAGCCGAAGTACTATTTACCGAGGTGCTACCTATCACGGGTCAACATGATTTACCAAAAATGTGCAGTCTATCGCAGACC
>NC_021161.2:19003018-19018865 GCF_000331145.2 Cicer arietinum | reverse complement strand
CAGACATATTCTCAAATTCAATCCACAATTCACACCAAATCACATCAATTCATTTTTCCACAAAATCCACACAAACACATCTCAAAATTTATAAATATTAATTATGAACACGTCAAACACGACAACCACAAAATTATCTCAACCCACCACTCAAACACATCAAACTTCCTTTCCTCAAAACCACACATAAATGAGTTAAATTCATTTTCCACGAAACACTCATCAATATCACCAAAACCCAACTCTAAAATTTTACCCGTAAAAGCATTAAATTCATTTTCCCAAAATCAACACTTCAACCCTAACAAATTTCTTTTCCATACAACCACAGATAAGTCCCTAAATGCAAACTAAAAGTTTGGAAGGAGCCTTTACCTTAACATTAGCTTTAACGAGCGATTACGGTACCGCGAGTAACCGATAAAATCTCCGTTCGCGACGTTGCTTCCAATGTTAGTTCACTAGCACCGTAGCATGGAGGTGAGCAACTTTCCCTTCTATCTCTTCTCGAAACGAAGCTCAGATCTAGAAGAAACCTGGAGGTTTGCATTTAACGGTTTTGAAAACCCCTAACACCGTTTTTCTTTGTTCTCGAATCAAAGAGGAAGAATGAAGCTGAGAAATTCTTTGCTTTGTCACCCACCAAGCCTTGGGTTTCTTTTCTTGAAGTAAAAGAAGGAAAAAGAAAATGAAAGAAGGAAGAAGAAAGGTCCGCGAACAGGGAGGGAAACATGTTTTAGTTCCTCTATTTCCTTCTCTATCTCCTTTTCAACATATATATAAATATATTACTTATAATAATAATAATAATAATAATAATAATAATAATAATAATAATAATATATGTGTTACTTATAATATATATATATATATATATATGTTATAATTAAAACTAAACCCACAAATATCTAATAACTCTTACACACATCACTATCTATTTTTATAAAAGTATATACTCTCGTCGCAACTCAATAGACAGATAAAATTCTCATCAACTAGATATATTTTTAACAAAACTGTCCAGTATTAAATTCTTTGTAACGTAAATAAATTATTCTCCGACAAATAATTTTAATCCAATTTCCAAAAATATATTTTTGGCATTTAACTCACTAAATACCAAAATTGGGCTAAAAGTCTAAGAAATTCCCTACAAAATACCCTAAAATTGTATAATTTAGGATTTAAAAATTAAGGGTCTTACATTACTACCCCCCTAAAATTAGTTTCGTCCTCGAAACTTAAAGTACGAGTAACAATCCACACTAGGTTTGTACTCAAATTCAACATACAAGTCACAACTTGTTTCACCCGACCTACTCGAAGAAAGTGTTGTCTACCCGTTTTCATAGGGTGCTTAATACTCTACACACATCCATAGTGGTAAGGTTTGTCCGTTCCATTCAACATGATTTTGTCTACTATCAACAAGAGATTAAGGATGATCAGTCCCTCAATTTGTCAATAAATAGCCAACAACCATGATAGTGGCTTAGACTATCTTAACCGAACTGTAATAGCACTCTCTACGACTTGCACTTAAGGTTATCCTAATGCACAAGCGATCAACAAACTTCTCAAGGTCAACTAAGTTTCCCGTATTTTCCTATAACTTTTCTCTTATCGACGGATTGCAATCGCCCAAAACTATGTCACATAGCCTCATATACGTCCACTTGGTACAAATCATCCATTTGGTACCAAACTGAAACACTGTGTATGACATCAACACATTGGGAACAAAACAATCATTACCGTTGAGAACTCCTAAATGTCTCCATGGTCCACAAATCCTCGATTTTTCTTTAGTCGCACAACTACGCCAAATCGTAGTGTTCTTATCTGTATGTTGTTCTAATTATAACTCTAATAATTCCACCCCCAAATCTGCTTGGTGATCCAAGCTTCCTCAAATTCTTTTGATAACATGCCAAAACTATACTACTCATGATACACAAATTTCTTTCCAGTTTAGTACTTCATTTCAAGAGTCACGTCTCCAACAAAAATCCAACTTGAATTTCATTCACTGGTTAAGACCTATATTTGTCTCATTCCTAACACATCAAATTCACGTTTCCCTAGTCTATTTCTTTACATACTTTGCAAGTATGCACAAACTCGAAAATAATTCTCCTACATCTAAAATATATCTCAAACCACTTTTCACCTCTACCGTCATTCAACAGTCCATGTGGTCAATATCTAAAGTCCTTTATTTGGTTAGCTCATCTGCCATCATACTTCGTCTTTCCTCATTATAGTGATTTCAATAAAATCAAACCTTACTAGTACCCACCAGACTTTTCCATTTCATGCTCAATTCTTCCCTACCAAACAAACATTTAACTCTGTTGACTGACGAACACAATAGCAAGCTCCATGACATGCACTCAAGTAGTGCCTTTATATCATTGACATACCCTTATAATAACAATGTATGAATTATAGGTGAGATAATTCCTTT
Source organism: Cicer arietinum (assembly GCF_000331145.2). Classification (NCBI taxonomy): domain Eukaryota; kingdom Viridiplantae; phylum Streptophyta; class Magnoliopsida; order Fabales; family Fabaceae; genus Cicer; species Cicer arietinum. The sequence goes on along the minus strand of NC_021161.2, from coordinate 19,016,398 downwards.
CATCAATCTTTAATTGTCATAAGCTACATATACATGTGCTGCTCCAACAAGTTTTCTTGGCACATTTTCCAAAATTTGGTTCACTCGCTGGATTCTTATTCCTTCCCAACCTTCACCGAGATACAAACTAAAAGAATCCTAACAATCGAACGTCCTAAAGAACTATTTCTCAAATGTTCCCCATAAGCATTTCCTAAGAAATAATTTTCTATAAACTTCATTGTAAGACCCATAATTTTAAAGTACACTTTATGTATTTATATGTATTTTGGATTTTGGCTCGGAGGCTTTTTAGCCAAAGTTATTAATATTTTGAAGTTTATATGATCAAAAAGATGTTTTGATGCCGATTAAAATTACTCGTTGATAAATAAATTAAATTAAGTGCGGTGAATCCTTTACGGAGAATTTAATGCGTTACGGGTGAAATGGTAATTTAACAAATATCTAGATATTTTTGAGATATTTGTTAAGTTATAATATATATATATATATATATATTTATATGTTTGTGTGGAGGGAAAAGGAGAGGAAATAGAAAGAAAAGGAAAAGAAAGAAAAGGAAAAGAAGGAAAACAAAAGGAAAAAGAACAAAGGAAGTAAAATGTGTTTTCCTCCCTGTTGCTCGCGTTACTCCATCTCCTTCTCCATTCTTCTTCTTTGGTTCTTTGGTTTCTTTTGCTTCGAAAAATAAACCCAAGGTTTGGTGAGTGTGAAAGAGAAGATTACTCAACTTCATTCTTCATGTTGGATTCGAAAACGAAGAAAAACGGTGTTAGGGATTTCAAAACCGTTAAACACAAACCTCTCCGTTTTATCTAGATCTAAGCTTCGTTTCGCGAAGGGATAGAAGGGAAAGTTGCTCACTACCATGCTACCGTGCTAGGGGACCAACTTTGGAAGCGACGTTGCGAGCGAAGATTTTACCGGTTTTACTCGCGGTACCGTAATCAAACGTTAAAGCTAACGAGAAGGTAAGGGCTCCTTCCAAACTTTTAGTTTGCATTTAGGGACTTATCTGTGGTTGTGTGGAAAAGAATTTTGTTAGGGTTTGAGTATTGATTTGGGGGAAAATGAATCTAAGGCTTTATGGGTAAAATCTTAGAGTTAGGTTTTGGTTACATTGATGAATGTTTCGTGGAAAATGAATCTAAACTCATTTATGTATGATTTTGAGTAAATGAAACTTGTTGTGTTTGAGTGGTGGATTGTGTTGATTTGCGTTCGTCGTATTTGACGTGTTCTTAATTAATATTGATGAAATTTGTTGTGTGTATGGTTGGATTCTGTGGAGAAATGAATTGATGTATTTTGGTGTGAGTTGTGGATTGGATCTGATAATAGGTTTGAGTTTGTTTTGTGTGGAATTTGAAAACCATTAGAGTTAAACGAGTATTAAAAATGGGGAATCTTTTAATATCTCGGTTTACTTAATGCGTGTTTGAGATAATCGTTTCAGTTAAACGAGTATTAAGAATGGGGAATCTCTTAATATTTCTATTTGCTTAGTGTTTGTGTGAAAATCGTTTACGTTAAATGAGTATTAAAAATGGGGAATCTTTTAATATCTCGGTTTACTTAATGCGTGTTTGAGATAATCGTTTCAGTTAAACGAGTATTAAGAATGGGGAATCTCTTAATATTTCTATTTGCTTAGTGTTTGTGTGAAAATCGTTTACGTTAAATGAGTATTAAAAATGGGGAATCTTTTAATATCTCGGTTTACTTAATGCGTGTTTGAGATAATCGTTTCAGTTAAACGAGTATTAAGAATGGGGAATCTCTTAATATTTCTATTTGCTTAGTGTTTGTGTGAAAATCGTTTACGTTAAATGAGTATTAAAAATGGGGAATCTTTTAATATCTGCATTTGCTTAACGATTGTGGTGGATGGAGTCAGTGTATGCTCATGCATTTCATTTTGGTAAATCGTGCTGACCCGTGATAGGTGGCACCTCGGTAAACAGTACTGACCCGTGATAGGTGGTACGTTTACGATTTACGTTTTGGTAAGTTGTGCTGACCCGTAATAGGTGGCACCTCGGTAAACAGTACTCTGGCCTGTGATAGGCGGTACGTTTACGACTTACGCTTTTTCTTTTAGTAAATCGTGCTGACCCGTGATAGGTGGCACCTCGTAAACAGTACTGACCCGTGATAGGTGGTACGTTTACGATTTACGTTTTGGTAAGTCGTGCTGACGCGTAATAGGTGGCACCTCGGTAATTGATACTTTGGCCTGCGATAGGCGGTACAATTATGATTTACGGCCCTTCGAGGAGGGTTTTGGTTTGGAATTCCGAGTCCATGCATTTTGGCATATACGCATTGCATTAGGGTGCTTGGCACACGAGTCGTGTTTGAATCAAGTTTATGATTGAGTGGTTTGAATAGGAATTGTCGTGGTAATTGTGTTGGAATTGCTAAGTGTTATGTGTTGATTATCGTGTGTGACTGCGATGGATTGTAAAACTATTTCAAAAACCAATTCGTCGTGGTGATTGTGTGGGAATTGCTAAGTGTTAAGTTTTGGAGTTATGTGTGAGTGTGATTGAATTAGTCTAAGTATTTTTGGAAGAATAAGCAGGGAAATCGATTTGCCAATCGATTGTATAAATATGTCTTTCAAAATCTTTTAAGAAATCGATTTGGAAATCGATTGGCCTTAACACAGGAACTCATAAAAACTGACAAAATCGATTTGGTAACACAGGAACTCAGCAAAACTGACAAAATCGATTTGGCAATCGATTTGGCAACACAGGAACTCAGCAAAACTGACCAAATCAATTTGGCAATCGATTGGCTCAGTAGAAATCCTTATTTTGAGTTAGATAATCGATTGCTCAATTGATTTATCAATGCTTTGGTCAGTTATGTATTACTTGATGGTTTGAGAACTTCATTTTGATTTCATTTTTATTTGGCAAGCATTACGTGAACTTTTAGCATATGAGAAATCCTTTTAAGGTGCATGCTTAGTTGAAAGGTTATTTTGTGCATTTAAAACTTAAATGTTATGTGTTATCTGTTAATTTTGGTTGGTGACCCTTTACAACTATTGTGGAAATATGGGCTTTGCCCTCAGATGAGAGCCAAGACGATCCTGTCGGTTCGTACCCTACGGATGGGAATGCTTGACTGGAGCTATGTAGGAGGATCTCACGGGGAGCGTGGAGATCACTCAGGGTGTATAGTTTTTTGGTAGGATGATCAGATTAGGTTGATGTATAGGGACTAGACGTCCTTCTTTTTGGGTTGCAGTATTTTAATTCAGAAAACTGTACCTATACTAATATTGTCTGTTTGACATGTTATTTATGATGGGGTCTATGTACCACCTTTTGAAGTGTAAATACTTTGGATTCGTATTTTGAGAAACTTATCCGCTGCTTGTAAATTATAATGACTCAATTATTTATCCAAAGGTATTTCCTTATTTTTTTTACTCTGTTTCATTTTAATTTCTTTTGAAAAAAAAAATATACACATTCGCTTTGAAAATCAGGGTGTTACATTCATCCTCATAACTTTGCAGTAAAATATCTCCAAGACCCACATACCTTTCATCATCCATCTTAGGATCCCAAATCAAATCTCGAATAATCCCTCCGACATATCAAAATATTAACATTCTCCAAGTAATTTCCATCCTTTAATAGACTCTCAAAACTTACATTACTACAATCTCGAAGTATTCTCGTACTTGATACTTCAAATTCCACTTAATGGTAACATAGGGTTCAATACATCAAGGCTTAACTCCTTATGTTTTTCCGAACATCGCTTAAAATTCACACTTACGCATCTATAGTTTCATCCCAAAATCACTATCCATACTATCTATCTCCTAAACCACAGAGATTTGTCAGTTATCAACAAAATATATATTCTCACTCTTACACTCGTCATGAGATTCATACTTAATAATCCGAGTTGTGAATCTAGTTTAACTCGAATGCTCAATTTTACCCCTCAAGGTATCGACTATTCCTCAAAGCGCACTTTATCTAACCAAGGTAGTATTTACCCTTAACGTGCAACGCCCCTTAACTTCAATACAAGTCTCTTTCATTGACACCTAAGCACAAAATGCTATTCCAAAAGGTAGCCTCGTCTTCTCAACAATTCTATGATGTTCACATCTCTTTGACAGTTATCAGATTTCATCCAGTTTCATAATGAAATCTACCAGGAAAACATCTAATAATTTTCTTAACAAAAGTCCTCCACTTAGATCTTTACTTTAAATCCCTTATTAGTCTAATGTTATTTCCATCCATACTCATCATCTTCGAGTTAACACCAACACATAGCTTATGTGTCTTTGGAACCATTTCATAAATTCCATACCGTCACGATTTGCTTCAACTCTGTTTGACAATCCGTCATTACGAAGATCTTTTCCATTTCTTGAATCCACTGATAAGCTTTTTCTGAGTTCTCATCACCCTTGAACTTTAAAGGATGGTAACGACGAAAATCTTTCAATCCTCTTGACTCAATAGCACAAATCTCTTTTTCCCTCTTCTCCAGATCCCGCAGAGTCTTTGCAGTTGTATGTGCAACAGCGGAAACATCCATGTTATTCATAGCTTCAACCATTTGATCATCCCTACTGACGTTCATTTTTGCAACGTCATTCCTTCTTGGAGGTAGTGTTTCCCCAAAAAAAACATCAAGAAGAGGGTTAACACCACTTCGAATAATTCCAAAGCTAACTTCCGACTATATCAACACATAATAACTATCCCTGATCTGAAAACTCAAACCAATTACCCCGACGCATGATCAGATAACGACTCCCAACCTACAGGTTGACCTACATCCTGAACCAAGGGATCCACAGCCCCAAAGAAATCCAAAACCAAAGCTCTGATACCACAGTTGTAACACCCCAATTTTTAACAGCGCGAGTGTATTTTTTTAAAAAAACCAAATTCATAATAACAAAGAAATAAATAAGGAAATACTTTTGGATAAATATTTAAGTCGTAACACAACGACAAATAAGTCAACAGAATTTACAAGCAGCGGAATAGTTTTTGAAATACGAATCCAAAGTATTTACACTTCAAAAAGTGGTACATGGACCCCATCATAATAAAATGTCAAACAGACAATATTAGTATATGTACAGTCTTCCAAATTAAAATAAACACAACCTAAAAAGAAAGACGTCTAGTCCTTATACATCAACCTAATCTTATCATTCTACCAAAAAAACTTTACATCCCACATGATCTTAACGCGCCCTGCAAGATCCTCCTAACACAGCTCCAGTCAGGTGTGTCCAACTACCTTCCCATCTACAGGGTACTAACCGGTAGGATGATCCTGGTTCTCAACTGAGGGCAAACCCAGATTTCCACAATAGTTGTAAAGGGTCACCAACCGAAATTAATAATTAACACGTAACATTTAAGTTTTTAAATGCACAAAATAACCTTTCAACTTAGCATGCACCTTAAAAGGGTTTCCATATGCCAAACATTCATAAACAAGGTTGAAAAATGACGTTTTTAACAAAACAACATTGTTGTATTCGAATACAGCATTTCTGTATTCGAATACAAGGTTGTTTCAGCAGTCAGCAGCAAAAACAGCATGTCTGTATTCGAATACAGCTTTCTGTATTCGAATACACATCAGACAGCAGCAGAAAAACAGCAAAATTCAGCTTTTAAAAGGGTTTAGAAATCAATCAACACTTACACACAAATCTAAACAATCACACTTAACAATTATAGCCCAATCACCATGACGACTTGAGTTTCGAAAAGGTTTTGCAATCAATCACAGTTACACACAATTCCAAAACATTCACACTTAGCAATTATAGCGCAATCACCACGACATCTTGAGTTTCGAAATAGTTTTGCAATCTATCATACTTACACACAATTCCAAAACATCCACCCTTGGCAATTATAACACACTCACCACGACAACATAAGTTTCGAAATGGTTTTGCAATCAATCACACTTACACACAATTCCAAAACATCCACACTTTGCAATTATAACACAATCACCATGACAACTTGAGTACAAACACTCAATCATAATCTTGAATCAAACACGACTCGCGTGTCAAGCACCCTAATGCAATGTGTATATGCCAAAATGCATGGACTCAGAATTCCAATCAAAACCCTCCTCGAAGGGCCGTAAATCATAATTGTACCGCCTATCACATGCCGAAGTACTAAATTACCGAGGAGCTACACGGGTCAACACGATTTACTAAAAACATAAATCGTAAATGTACCGCCTATCACATGCCGAAGTACTATTTACCGAGGTGCTACCTATCACGGGTCAACTCGATTTACCAAAAATGTGCAGTCTATCGCAGACCTTACACATTCCCGCAAGGATAAGATGAACCAACAAATCACATGGAATCATCTCGTGGCCCATCCGGTCACCACTGTCACCATGGCCCATCCGGTCGCCATGTACAATGAAATGTATGAGCATACTCTGACTCTATCCACAACTATCGTTAAGTAAATGTAGATATTAAAAGATTTCTCATTTTTAATACTCATTTAACTCTAACAATTTTCACGACAATCATTAAGTAAACAGAGATATTAAAAGATTCTCCATTTTTAATACTCGTTGAACTCTAACAATTTTGACGACAATCATTAGGTAAATGTATATATTAAGAGATTCACCATTCTTAATACTCATTTATCTCTAACAATTTTGACGACAATCATTAAGTAAATGTAGATATTGAGAGATTCCTCATTCTTAATACTCATTTAACTCTGACGATTTTCACTACAAACATTAAGTAAACAGAGATATTAAAAGATTCCCCATTTTTAATACTCGTTTAACTCTAATGATTTTCAAATTCCACATAGAACATACTCAGACATATTCTCAAGTTCAATCCATAATTCACACCAAATCACATCAATTCATTTTTCCACAAAATCCACACAAACACATCTCAAAATTTATAAATATTAATTATGAACACATCAAACACGACAACCAAAAAATTATCTCAACCCACCACTCAAACACATCAAATTTCATTTCCTCGAAACCACACATAAATGAGTTAAATTCATTTTCCATGAAACACTCATCAATACCACCAAAACCCAGCTCTAAAATTTCACCCATAAAAGCATTAAATTCATTTTCCCCAAATCAACACTTCAACCCTAACAAATTTCTTTTCCATACAACCACAAATAAGTCCTTAAATGCAAATTAAATGTTTGGAAGGAGCCCTTACCTTAACATTAGCTTTAACGAGCGATTACGGTACCGCGAGTAATTCCGATAAAATCTCCGTTCGCGACGTCGCTTCCAAAGTTTGTTCACTAGCACCGTAGCATGGAGGTGAGCAACTTTCCCTTCTATCTCTTCTCGAAACGAAGCTTAGATCTAGAAGAAACATGGAGGTTTGCGTTTAACGGTTTTGAAAACCCCTAATATCATTTTTCTTCGTTCTCGAATCAAAGAGGAAGAATGAAGCTGAGAAATTCTTTGCTTTGTCACCCACCCAGCCTTGGGTTTCTTTTCTTGAAGTAAAAGAAGGAAAAAGAAAATGGAAGAAGGAAGAAGAAAGGTCCGCGAACAGGGAGGGAAACGTGTTTTAGTTCCTCTTTTTCCTTCTCTATCTCCTTTTCAACATATATATAAATATATTACTTATAATAATAATAATAATAATATATATATGTGTTACTTATAATATATATATATATATATATATATATATTATAATTAAAACTAAACCCACAAATATCTAATAACTCTTTCACACATCACTATCTATTTTGGTAAAAGTATATACTCTCGTCGCAACTCAATAGACAAATAAATTTTTCATCAACTCGATATATTTTTAACAAAACTGTCCGGTATTAAATTCTTTGTAACGTAAATAAATTATTCTCCGACAAATAATTTTAATCCAATTTCCAAAAATATATTTTTGGCATTTAACTCACTAAATACCAAAACTGGGCTAAAAGTCTAAGAAATTCCCCACAAAAATACCCTAAAATTGTATAATTTAGGATTTAAAAATTAAGGGTCATACACACATCTCCAGACAGGTGTGTCCAACTACCTTCCCATCTATAGGGTACTAACCAGTGGGAAGATCATGTTTTTCATCTGAGGGCAAAGCCCAGATTTCCACAATAGTTGTAAAGGGTCACCAACCGAAATTAACAAATAACACATAGCATTTAAATTTCAAATGCATAAAATGGCCTTTCAACTTAGCATGCACCTTGAAAGGGTTTCCATATGTTAAACATGCATAATCAAAGTTGAAAAATGAAGTTTTAAACAAAACTGCACTAACGTATTCGAATACAATATCTTTGTATTCGAATACAAGGTTGTTTCAGAAGTCAGCAGCAACAACATGATGCTTGTATTCGACTACAAGGCTGTGTATTCGACTACACAGAAGTCCGTAGCCAAAGCAGGATGGTTGTATTCGAATAGAAGCTTCTTGTATTCAAATACACATCAGAAAACGACAGAAAACAGCAAAAATATGTTTTTAAAGAGGTTTCGCAATCCATCAACACTTCCACTCCAATAAAAACAATCACACTTAGCAATTATGACACAATCACAACAACAACTTGAGTTTACACACGCAATCATATCATTAAATCAAACATGACTCGTGAGGTTTCACAATCAATCAACACTTGCACACAAATCTAAACAATCACACTTAGCAAATATGTCATAATGACAACAACAACTTGAGTTTACACACGCAATCATAACATTAAATCAAGTATAACTCGCGTGCCAAGCACCCTAAAGCAATGCGTATATGCCAAAATGCATGGACTCGGAATTCCAATCAAAACCCTCCTCGAAATACTAATTTAACTCTAATGATATTCACGACAATCATTAAGTAAATGCATATATTAAAAGATTCCCCACTTTTAATACTAATTTAACTCTAATGATATTCACGACAATCATTAAGTAAATGCATATATTAAAAGATTCCCCACTTTTAATACTAATTTAACTCTAATGATATTCACGACAATCATTAAGTAAATGCATATATTAAAAGATTCCCCACTTTTAATACTAATTTAACTCTAATGATATTCACGACAATCATTAAGTAAATGCATATATTAAAAGATTCCCCACTTTTAATACTAATTTAACTCTAATGATATTCACGACAATCATTAAGTAAATGCATATATTAAAAGATTCCCCACTTTTAATACTAATTTAACTCTAATGATATTCACGACAATCATTAAGTAAATGCATATATTAAAGGATTCCCCATTTTTAATACTCATTTAACTCTAACGATTTTCAAATTCCACATAAAGCATTCTCAAACATTTATTTTCCACCATACACATCAAATTTAATCCACAATTTACATTAAATTCGATCAATTCAAAAACCACAAAATCCACACCAAGTTCAATCATCAATCACCACAAATTTCCACGAAACTCAAACATAAGACATGCCAAACTAATTTTCACAAACCACAACTCAATCACATCAAATTCCATTTCCTCAACAACACACAGACGAATCAAATTCCTTTTCCATGAAAACACTCATCAATTTCACCAAAAACCCAACTCCAAACTTTCACCCATAAAAGCATTAAATTCATTTTCCCCAAATCTACACTTCAAACCCCACAAATTTTATTTTCCACACTACCACAAATAATTCCCTAAATGCAAACTATAAGTTTGGAAGGAGCCCTTACCTTAACGATAGCTCTAACACGCGATTACGGTACCATAATTAATTCTGGTAAAAACTACGCTTGCGTCGCCGCTTCCAAAGCTAGCTCACTAGCACCGTAGCGTAGAGATGAGCAACTTTCTCTTCTATCACTTCTCGAAACGAAGCTTAGATCTAGAAGAAAAGTGAAGGTTTGTATATATGGGTTTAGGTTTCGTGAAACAGAGAGAGAAGGAAGAAAGGTTTATCGCGAAAGCTGGAAATGATTTTCTGTTTCTTTGTTTTCTTCCCCTTTTCTTTCCTTTTAATTTCCTTCTCTTTCCTTTTCTTTCCTTTCTATTTCCTTTTCTTTCTTTTCCTTTTCCTTTCCTTTTCCCTCCAAACATATATATATTTTTATATATATTAACTATAACTTAACAAATATCTAAAAATATCTTGATATTTATCAAAATTACCATTTCACCCATAACCTCTCAAACCATTTGACAAAAATATCTACTCTCACCGCAACTCAATTGGCAGATACAATTTTCAGCAACCCGAGATATTTTTAACAAAACTACCCGGAATTAAATTCTTCGTAACATAAATAAATTATTCTTCGACGAATAATTTTAATCGAGGAATCAAAAGATATTTTTGGGAATTAAACTCACAAAATATCAATAACTTGGCTAAAAAGCCTCAGAGTTCAATACCAAAATACACCAAATACATAAATTAGAATTTAAAATTATGGGTCTTACATTACTACCCACCTAAAATTAGTTTCGTCCTCGAAACTACGCGTCGATAAACAACTCAGTGTGTTCTTCTCTCATCTAGCTCTCTAGTTCCCAAGTCGAATCTCCAGTAATTGGGTTCCGAATCACCTTGACCAACGAAACATCCTTGGTCCTCAATCGCTTAATCTTCCTGTCATCAATTCTTACAGGTGGTACTTCGAATGACAAGTTATCCTTTAGTTGAATTGTATCTGATTCGACCACATGAGACAGATCTGCAAGATATTTCCTTAACTGTGACACGTGAAACACATCATGAATATTGGACAGTATCGGAGGCAATGCAATTCGATAAGCAACAGGTCCAATTCGTGCAGAAATCTGATACGGTCCAATAAACTTCGGAGTCAATTTCTTCGATGTCAAGGCTCTACCAACTACAGTAGTAGGGGTGACTCTTAGAAATACATGGTCACCCTGTTCGAATTCTAAAAGTCTACGACGCTTGTTCGCATAACTCTTCTGACGATCTTGTGAAATCTTCATTTTCTCCTTTATCCTTTTGACCTTATCTGTAGTCTGTTGTACAATCTCCGGTCCTACAATCATACTTTCACCGTCCTTATACCAACACAAAGGTGTTTGACACTTTCGCCCATATAAGCCTCATATGGTGCCATTCAAATACAAGCGTGGAAACTATTGTTGTAGGTAAACTGAACCAACGAAAGTACATCATCCCAACTTCCTCTATCATCTAATACACATGCTCTCAAAAGATCTTCCAAGGACTAATTTGTCGTCTCAGTCAGTCTGTTCGTTTGTGGATGGTAAGCTGAACTTAATCTTAGTTTCTTTCCCAACGCTTCATGTAATGCTCCCCAAAAGTGTGATGTGAACTTTGGGTAACGGTGTGATACGATACTCGACGGTGCTTCGTGTAATCTCACAATTTCAGCAATGTAGATCTCAGTTAGCTGATCTACCTTATAAGTGGTCTTTACTGGTAAAAAGTGTGCAGATTTAGTTAATCGATCCACTATCACGCATATAGAATCATTCTTTCTCCTTATTTTCGGCAATCCAGTTACAAAACCCATGGAAATGATGTCCCACTTCCACTCAAGTATATCTAAAGGTTGTAACATTCCTGCAGGTCGCTGATGTTCCATTTTGCTTTCTGACCGGTTAAACAAGTTAGCACATACTCTGCTACATGTCTCTTCATTCCTAGCCACCAATAATTCTGCCTCAAATCTTGATACATCTTTGTTGCTCCAAGATGAATACTCAATTTACTCTTATGAGCCTCTTCTAAAATTGTCTTCTCATATTTGTAATTTCCAGTACACAAATCCTACCATTACATCTCAAAATATTATCTGGTTCGATATTAAACTCGGTTGTCTTCCCTTGCATTATTAAGTTCCTCTTCTCTTGAATTAAGACGTCATCTTGAGAATTCCCAATGTCTTCCAGTAGTCCACTCGAAATCTTAATCATTCCGAATTTCAAAATTCCTGGTGCAAACTCTACGTTCAAGTGTAGGTCTCTAAATCTGCCCACAACTCTTGTTGTCTAGCCATCATTGTTGAAGACACCGATACACTTCTTCTGCTCAACGCATCAGCCACTACATTGGCCTTCCCAAGGTGGTACTACGGTGTGAAATCAAAATCCTTGAGAGTCTCCATCCATCGTCTTTGACGCATGTTCAATTCCTTCTGATCAAACAAATATTTAAAACTTATATGGTCACTGAACACTGTGAATATGCATCCATATAAATAGTGCCTCCAGATCTTCAATGCAAAAATTACAGCAGCAAGCTCCAAGTCATGAGTAGGATAGTTTCTTTCATGAATCTTCAATTGCCTTGAGGCGTAAGCTACAACTTTCTTGTGTTGCATCAGAACATATCTCAAACCTTGGTGAGACGCATCGCAGTAAGCTTTATATGGTTTTTCTGATTGCGATAATACCAATACTGGTGAGGTCGTCAATTTTCTCTTTAGTAACTGAAAATTTTCCTTCCACTTCTCCGTTCATGCAAACGGTTGATCTTTTCTAGTAAGTTGTGCCAATGGAGCTACAATCTTAGCAAAACCTTCAATAAACCTCTTGTAGTACCCTGCTAGTCCTACGAAACTTAAAGTAAGAGTAATAACCGCACCGGGTTTGCACTCAACTCAACATACATGATAGAACTTTCTTCGTCATGCTTCCGTGAAGAAAGTGTCGTCCATCCCTTTTCATAGATATTTAATAACATTACGCGCTTTCATAGTCGGTAAGACTCGTCCATTCCATTCAACATGATTTTGTTTACTATCAACAAGAGATTAAGGATGATCAGTTCCTCAATTTGTCAATAAGTAGCCAACAACCATGATTGTGGCTTAAACTATCTTAACAGAGTTGTAATAACGCTCCTTTAACTTCGATACAAGCTTCTTTCGTTGATACCTAAGCACCAAATGCTATTCCAAATGGAATCCCTATCTTCTCAATAATTTCAGGGTGTTCACACCTCTTTGACAGTTATCAAACTTCATCCAGTCTTATCTTGAAATCTACCAGACGAACATCTAATACTCTTCTTAAAAAGCTCTCCACTTAGATCCTTACATAAAATCGCATATCCGTTTAACGTTAATCCATCCATACTCATCATCTTCGAGTTACCACCAACAACATAACATCTATGTCCTTGGAACCACTTCATAAATCCCATGTCATCATGATTAGCTTCAACCCTACCTGACAATTCATCATTTCGAATATCTTTTCCACTTCTTGAATCCACTTATCAGCTTTTTCTGAGTTCTCATCACCCTTGAACTTTGGAGGATGGCAAAGACGAAAATCTTCCAATCCCCTTGACACATCAGCACATATCTCTCTTTCC
>NC_021161.2:18971074-19002923 GCF_000331145.2 Cicer arietinum | reverse complement strand
GTTCACCTACAACCTAAACTAAAAGCTCCACAACCCTAAATAAATCCAAACCAAAGCTCTGATACCACAATTGTAACAGCCCGATTTTTAACAGCGCGAGTGTATTTTAAAAAAAAAAACAAATTCATAAAAACAAAGAAATAAAGAAGGAAATACTTTTGGATAAATATTTAAGTCGTAACACAACGACAAAAGTCTACAACATTTACAAGCAGCGGAAATAGTTTGAAATAAAAATCTAAAGTATTTTAAACATCAAAATGCATCGGGGCTATGAGACCTATCACACATAACTCATACCCCTAGGATATTCTTGGCAGACACCTGTACAATAGCACTGTCCAAGAATCTTAACTTCCCCACGTCACATCAAAAAGTGGTACATGGACCCATCAAAATAAAAGTCTAGCTAACAATATTGGTATAGGTATAGTCTTCCAACACACATCAAATACATCCACAAAAGAAAGACCTCTAGTCCTTATACAACCGTCAAATCTGATCATACTACAAAAAATATATAACCCGGGTGATCTCCACGCGCCCCACAAGATCCTCCTGACACAACTCCAGTCAGGTGTGTCCAACTACCTTCCCATCTATAGGGTACTAACAGGTGGGAAGATCCGGGTTCTCATCTGAGGGCAAAGCCCAAATTTCCACAATAGTTGTAAAGGGTCACTAACTGAAATTAACAAATAACACAGCATTTAAATTTCAAATGCATAAAATGGCCTTTCAACTTAGCATGCACCTTGAAAGGGTTTCCATATGTTAAATATGCATAATCAAAGTTGAAAAATGAAGTTTTAAACAAAACTGCACTGTCGTATTCGAATACAACATCTCTGTATTCGAATACAAGGCTGTTTTAGAAGTCAGCAGCAACAACAGGATGCTTGTATTCGACTACAAGGTTGTGTATTCGACTACACAGAAGTCATTAGCCAAATCCGGATGGTTGTATTCGAATACAAATTCGAATACACATCAGAAAATAGCAGAAAACAACAAAAATCAGCTTTTAAAGAGGTTTCGTAATCCATCAACACTTCCATACAAATCCAAACAATCATGCTTAGCAATTATGGCACAATCACAACAACAACTTGAGTTTACACACGCAATCATATCATTCATTCAAACATGACTCGTGAGGTTTTGCAACACCAATTTAACTCATCAATTAAGAAAAAACTTCCAGAGTTTTAACAACCCCAATTTCTCTCTAAAATACCCGACTTCTCCGTTTGTAGAATTCATTATTTTGCACCGTTCTCCTTCACCGTAAGTATGATTTGAGTGAAACTAACGCCAAAACGGCCGTGTGAAAAGTGGCTATACTATCCACTGGTTGGTTTTCTGATTTATGGTAATTTTCCTTGACCGATTTTGGAATTTAGTCTGTAGAGTATCTTCTCATAATTAATTTTTAATGTTTACCCTTAAACTGTCGAGTTAGATCGATTGAAGGACATTAAATAATAATTAATTTTGTTCTAGCAAAATAAAAATAATAATAGCAAAAAAAAAAATATAAATAAAGGGACCAATGAGTTTGACTCATGTGTGAACCCTAATTGTTAATAAATTAAAATAAACAAAAAAGGGAAGGGAAGGGAGTTGGATCTTGGGAAGGGGAGCCGTAAAACCAAAGAAGAAACACGACAATAACATATCGTTTGACACCGGTGGTCGATAACTGTTCCAAATAACTTTCTCCATTTTCGCCCAAATTTGAGTATGTTATTTCATTCATTTAACTCGTCAATTAAGCATAATTTCCCAGATTTTTATCAACCCCAATTTCTCTCTAAAATACCCGACTTCTCCGTTTGTAGAATTTGTTATTTTGCACCGTTCTCCTTCATCGTAAGTCCGATTTGAGTGAAACCAACGCCAAAACGACCGTGTGAAAAGTGGCTATATTATCCACTGATTGGTTTTCTGATTTATGGTAATTTTCCTGACCATAATTTATGGTATCTTCTCATGATTTATTTTTAAGTTTTCCCATAAATTGTCGAGTTAGATCGATTGAAGGACAAAGAGTTAATGAACCAAGGTTGTTTGCTCGTGGAATCGTATTTGTGTGTGAAAGCATCGAAATAAGGTAAGGGGTTAGAGAGCGTTTGAGTTCATGAGTATAATATAATATGAGATGAATGGGAAAACCGTATTTCCCAATGATTCATTCGGGTCTCGCTAGTTACGGCAGTAGCCCTTTGAGTGATAAATTGATTGATGTAAAAATATAGGAATTATGAGATTAAAAGTTGTTGATTGATTTAACTTCGTTAAATGTGTGGTATTTTATATTATTATGATGTTTGATTTATTTTTATTAAATGTGAGATATTTGATATTATTGTGATATTGGATGTCGAATGAATTTTATGTATATGTTTGATTAGACGTGTTTATGTGATGTGATGATAAAAAGTGAATTCATTTTGATATGTTTATGTGATTATGTTGATGTATAATTAATATTAATGATGTTATAAATTTGTGATAAGCCTTTTTGATGATGTATGGTTGATGATAGTGATGCTATAAATTTGTGATGAGTTTATGTTATGAGATATGATTAATGATAGTGATGTTGTTAATTTGTGATGAGAATATTGAAGTAACCATGTATTTGGTGAAATAATTGTGATTCCAATTTGTGTTTGAGATGACGGTCTTAATGGAGTATCATAGGCCAACAAGGGGAGAAAACAAATATTGAGAATTTGTAAAGTGAAGATTATTTTGTCATCATATAGGAAGGGTCTGGCAATCCTAGTGATTGGGGATAAGTACCACTGAATGAGCCTGATCGTGGCGGTCTGTTGTCAAGTCTTAAGGCAAGATGTTAGACCTTGGAGGTATTCGGGTGGGGAATTCCTAGGTGACTTGGAGGTAGCACTCCAAATGTCGGGAGCTACCACGCAACACACGTTTACCTCGACTATCACGTATATGTGTATTAGGTTGAGTTGAGGGGATCTATGAGGACAGGGCCAATTTGAATTGTCCGTCCATCAGGATGGTGGCATAGTGTCAAGCCTCCTAACCAAGTACTTTAGAGTTAGAATGGTACCACATTGTGAAGTAGAGTCTAAGCTCATGCATAACATTGCATTTCCTTGTGATTGTTTTGTTGTGATTGATGTGTTTCAAAGGGAATAATAATTAGATGATTTGATGCATATTATAATGAGATGATTATTTTACTTGAGTGACTTTGATGTTATAATAAGATACTATTTACTTAAATATTTTGATATATTGTAATGTGATTATGATACATTCTATTATGATTGTTTGCGTGTTCTTCTTACTTATGTTATACTATTAACATGATTTCGAAACTCACCTCCTTCGTTGTTTGTTTTTGACTGGCTTCACTCTGCGTTTGGGAAATCGCAGTTATTACAGGTTAATGAGTCTTGAAGTTCAGGTTTGGGAGAAGCCTCGCTCTGATAAGCCTCGCTCTGATAAGTGATACCGAGAATGAGAGTCATAAGTGTATTTTTATTTATTTAATTAGAAACAACTTTTTAGATGAAAATCTTATAAGTACAAGTAAACTTATTGGAATTAACAGATTATAGTTAAATCAAGTTTATGGAGATTGCATTGTTTTATGAGTGGAAAAAGTTTAAATTTTTTCCTTTAAATATTGAGAATTGCGATATCCTAAATTAGTTTTAAAAGTTTTTATTTTCTTGAAATCAAATTTTCCTTATCCGCTGCGAATTAGAATTTTAAAAATTCTTGTATGAATTATTATATATTATTTTGAGGTTTAGGGTGTCACATAGGTGATACCGGGAATTAAGAGTTGTAATTTATTTTTTTAGTAATGTAATTACAAATGACTTTTTATATGAAAACCTTAGTACTAGTAAGTTTTTAGAATTAAAATAAGAATTTATAGTTAAATCGAGTTCATTGAGATTAAATTGTTTTATTTGAGTAATAAAATTTGAATTGTTGCACGTGTACTTTGAGAAACGTGATATCCTAAATTAGTTACAAAAGTTTTTATTTTCTTGGAAACACATTCTCTCTATCCGTTGTAAATTTATAAAAAAAAAAAAATCTAGTTTAAATTATTATATATGTTACTTTGGGGTTTAGGGTGTCACAAGAATTCCCAAACTAAAAGAGGTTAACAAAAAACATATAGTAAAAGTCTTCAAGACAAGATGGCTTCCGCCACTCTGATGGTACAAGTCATCGCCTATAGCTTGCAACTAGTCTGCGTCCATCGCAAACGCCAAACACAAACAACGAGGGGTGAGTATCGAAATTATGTAACAATATAAGATAAATGAGGAGAACGCGAAATTAGTCAAATCAGCATAAACATCAGAAACACTCAAGATCATCATATCAATGGTTA
Source organism: Cicer arietinum (assembly GCF_000331145.2). NCBI lineage: Eukaryota > Viridiplantae > Streptophyta > Magnoliopsida > Fabales > Fabaceae > Cicer > Cicer arietinum. Next base: position 18,998,527 of record NC_021161.2, on the reverse strand, counting down.
ATCTAAATCAATCACAATAGAGCAGTCACAAGGATGAAATACTATGCATGTCGTATACTCTATATTTCTTCATCCTTTGGTACCATTCTACTCTGAAGTACTTGGTTAGGAGGCCTGATACTATGCCACTACAAGAGTGGACGGACAATTCATGAATGACCAAGTCCTCATAGATCCCCTCAACTCAACCCGAGACACATATACACGACCATCAGGGGTACTCTTGTGTTGCATGGTAGTTCCCGATCTTAGGGAATAACCCACTAATCCACTTAGGAATTCCCCACTAGATGTACCCCCATGGTCTATCAGTCTTACCTTACAGTTCGACTATAGCCCTCCACAATCAGGTTCATTCACTTGTACTTCCCCGAATCACTAGGTTTGTCAGACCCTCCCTATATGATGACAAAATAGTCATAACTTCAAAATTTACAACACACATCTCATACTTACTCGATCACCGCAACTCAATAAGTTTCAGTTTCCCTTCACAATATGCATCATTATATATGTATATGAATCAATCACAATAAATTCCCAATATTTGGTTTATACTACTCAAAATACACAATCCAGTTTCATCAATCACATAATAAGGAATCAATTAGGTAGCACAGTCAAGTAGTATCACAACTTCAATAAAGTAACAAGGACACTCAAGTACATATCATTCAGACAATAACAATCAACATAAGATCTCATAAAATCATACAACATGCAATCTTGATATAAATAAATTCACGAAAATTCTATAGGTTGCTAAATTATATTTTAGTCCTCACTATTACCATTCATATATTATTAATTAGTTATTATTATTCAATAGGGTTCGACCGTATGTAGTAAGCCCCAAATGAATATTTGGGAATTTCGGTATTCCCGTTCATCCCACGTTATTTTATACTCATAAAGTCGAACCTCCTCTCATCCCTTACCTTAGCTGAAGATCTTTCCCAACGAAGCTGATCCGTTGATTTAACGTGTTGCGTCTTCGCCAACCACCGTCTCTAACAGTCCATGAGCGAAAATAAATCAACGTAACAACCAATTACAAATTAATTATTTGCTCCAAAGAATAAATAATTTACTCAATAATAATATATAAATAAATTATTTACTATTTGTAATATAATCCAATAATACATTTAATATCATCGAAACATGCGTATTAGTATACTAATTTTTAAAAACTTCCAAATTTTAATTAAAATAAAATAGAATGACGTGTTTAAATGATTATGGCGTATATCTATAGTATGAGTGTTAAGAATAGGTGAATAACATGTCCTATGTAACGAAATAGATAAGTATCGCAGACAACTTTTAATTATAACTAAAATAAAATGAATAATTTTAGACGTAAAATGATTTTAGGATATCTGCTCAGTATTAATGTACTTCGGTCATATCAGGTCTATTATCACAAATAAAAAATATTAAATTTAAAATGATACACACCCTGTATTACTATAATTTGTATAAACTATAAAATAAAAATTATAAGAATTCATACAAAGATTAGAAGATATATAAGAGGGATAGATTAATTAGCGCAAACTTATGTAACTAAATTTTCTATATGAAGATATAGATCTCAGCGTAACTAATTGTTTAAGGAAATCATTGAGCAATGCATTAATCAGATAAGATGAGCTAGAGCGATCAAAATACCATAATTATGCTTAAGCTTGAACACATGATAAAATACTACAAAAATCCAAATGTTGTTTTGCTATTTCCGCTTATTGAAATTTGTGGAAACACAACTTCCCACACATACTTCAAATTGTAGAAAATTGTTATTATTTATGAAAGGTAATGTTCATATTACCGCTATAATATTGCCTATAACTATTCACTATTATGATTCGATCATGGTAACAGAGAGGAAGAAGTATACTTGATGGTTTTGGTGTTATAAGGCGGCTATCGTTGGCAGACTAATCCTACTTTTGTCTTTCTTCTGATCTTTCTTTCAGACTATCACTTCTATATATATATATATATATATAGCTAGGTTTCCTTTTACTATGAATATCTCATCATCATAATCATCACCTTTTAATATGAATATCATCATCATCATCATCGTCGTCATCATCATCGTCATCATCATCGTTATCATCATCATCATCACCATCACCACCTTTTACTATGAATATCATCATCATCATCATCATCATCATCATCATCATCATCATCATCATCATCATCATCATCATCATCATTATCATTATTATCATCATCATTATTATTATTATTATTATTATTATTATTATTATTATTATTATTATTATTATTATTATTATTATTATTATTATTATTATTATTATTATTCAGTTTATATGGCAAATTCAATTTAGGTCCATTAATTCAGTTTATGAATAATACAATTTATAAGTTATGCTATTAATAGATATTATTGGCTATTATACGGCTATTTATGGCACGGCATCATCATCATTATTTTATTTTATATATAAATAATATAGTTATTTTATATTTATACTTCATAAAAATATATTCAAATAATAAAGATCTAGATAACAACACTACTAAAATATGAGATCCAAGATAATAGCAATCCATAACTAATATATTATTATTATTATTATTATTATTAAATAAAATAAGTAGATTTAATAACAATGATCACTAATTTTTATTTAAATAACTATAAAGACAAATAAAAAAACAATCACGTAAACAAATTATTACACAACAAGAAACATATATATATAAAAATATCACTAATCTATAATAATAATAATAATAAATTAAGGTATAACAATAAATTAGAATATTACACTCATAGAGTACCATGTAAGCCTATAATGTACCACTTTCTATATTTTAATCGAAAAAATTGATAGTGATCTATTCTGATGGGCGTGCCTAAATTTTTTAGACATCTTCGCTATTTTTCAAATTTCAATGATAAAAATGACCGATCGATATAGTTTCAATGACTAAATAAAATATTTACTCGTTAGATTGTAAGATTGTAGTACTCCTTATTATCCATATGTTTAAATTATTTTTGTTGCTTATCAATAAAAGAAAGAGTGACATCATCATTTTATTACAATTCAATAAAATATTTGTTTGTATAACTTCATAATATAACTTTGTTGTAATGATATTCACTAAAAATATATGCTTAAATACACTTTTAGTTTCATTAATTTTTCAATTGTGCAGTTTTTGAAATACATTGAGCTTTCAGAAGCACGCTTAATCTTTAGAGGCAGTCTTCCGACTAAAACTTCAGAGGCAGATGCACATTCTTTTACCGAGCATACATTTGTGTGATTTTGAGGATTTTGTATACTTTTTGATTCCGTTTCCTCTTACCTTTTTACTTCTTCTAGTCACTTACTTTGATGATATACTCTAGTGGTATCCTCTGGCAGTATCCTTTGATAGAATCCTCTGGTTGTATCCTGTGGTCGTTTCCTCCAATTTTCTTCTTCCAATTTTTTATACTTAATGAAGCCATATTAGGTTGGTGATGTGTACTTAAATTAAACATTCAATTAAGTATGTTTGATCTTCTAAGTAATTTGCTCAAAATGAATAAGGACATTGTATAAATATATTATTTGTTCTATATTCACTCATTTCATAAGGGCTACAACTAATGTATGAGTTCTATAAATTAATTTTGATTGTAAGACTTTGAAAATTAATTTGGACTTTGAGTGTGTTTAACTATATATGAAAATATTTATCTTATTTCACTATGATTATACACACAAATTTTTTAAAGATTAAGTGATTGTATGTCATTGAGTTGTTATATGCATTTCTATTTGTAATTCTTGAAGGTGTGAAATATTTTAAATATTCTTCTATGTGTCTAACTTTTGGGAAACTTGTAGAGTCATTACTATTTGGATTTAGACATTCTTTAAGGAGAGTAAAACTAATACAATATTGTTTGAGGAGTTACTTGAACTTGAAAGCGTATTTGATATATGTGTTATTTGATACAACTGAATGTGATATGTTGAATATGATGTGTTTAATTGATTTATGGGGTCATGTTAGCCTATTATGCTAAACTAATTGATTTTTGACATATTGTGCCTAAATAAGTAGTGAATGCCCTAAATATGTTTATAGACTAAGTTTGATTCTTGAGAGTGATAAGTTAGATATTAGTTCACTCACTGCAAATTTCGTGGATGAAATTCTTTAACAATGGGAGAGTTGTAACACCCCAAATTTTATAATAAAATATTTTATTAATTAAATAGGATTTTAAATAATTAATTTGATGTTAAAATTATTTTTAATATATGTTGATAAATTTTGGGATAATTTTCATTATATGGGTGCTTCTATGATGTGTTAGTTTTATGAGTATTAGATTAAATGAGCGATATAAATAATAAATATTATATTTTATTATTTGATATATTATTTTTAAAAATAATAGTATTTTAGTGTAATATTTTAAAGAAAAATATTTTATGTGATTTTACGTGTATATACGCGTACCCAATTAATGTAATATTTTTTTGTGCGCTTGACTGATGTTGATTATGCACGTAGTTATATTTCAATTATTTATAACTATTTTCTATTTTTAGTTATTTTTTTATAAATAATTATCTTGAAATAGAATTGATATTGTGTTTGATTTCGTTTATTTTATATACTTGTTATGACATTGTGATTTTACATATATTTATTAAGATTTAGTAATTAATATAAAGTGTTGATGTCATATTTATTTATTTTATACTTCGAATATTCTCTAATGATGGTAATATTTTAATTTGAGGATTTGGAAAAATAAGTATTATTATATGGATTATTTTGAATATGAGGGTTTTGATTATTAATGTATTTTAAAAGATTAATTACTTTAATTACTTCCTTTTATAAAATATTGCTTTTGAAAAATTAGTAATACGTTGGTAATTAAATTATGTTTGAAAAAAAAAGTGTTAAAAAAAATAGTTTTGATAATTGTTTGTTTTATTTAAAAAACAAAAAATAAATAGAAGAAATAAATAAAATTTATTTTTATGGATTAGATACATATTTAAGAGTAAAATCTAATTAAATAATAAATAAAAAAATATTAATTGAAAATAACAAGAATGAAGGGCATGAGAAAGAGAGAGTAACCTAGACACAAAATAGGGCATCCGCACGTTGAGAGAAAAAGAAGAAAATTGATATCGTTCATCGATGACTGTCCCGGAAAAGTTTCTCCGTTTTGGTCCAAAATTCATCCAATTTGAGTGAAACCAACGCCAAAACGACCGTGTGAAAAGTGGCTATATTATCCATTGACTGGTTTTTTTGATTTATGATCGATTGAAGGACAAAAGTCAGAGAACAAAGATTGTTTGCTCGTGGAATTGTACTCGTGTGTGAAAACGCCAAAATAAGGTAAGGGGTGAGAGAGCGTTTGAATTCATGAGTATAATATAATGTGAGATGAACGGGAAAATCGTATTTCCCAACGATTCATTCGGGGCTCGCTACGTACAGCAGTAGCCCTTTGAGTGATAAATTGATTAATGTGAAAATATGGAAATTGTGAGATTAAAATATGGAATAGAAATATTTATAAGGCGTTGATTGATTTAATTTCGTTAAATGCATGGTATTTGATATTATTGTGATATTTGATTTCAAATGAATTTGATACATATGTTTGATTAGACGAATTTATGTGATGTGGTAATTAAATATGGATGCATGGTATGATATATGTATGCGGGATTATAATGATGATTTTTGATCGATGATAGTGATGTTATAAAATTGTGATGAGTTTATATCATTATTATGATTATGTATCATTAGTGATGTTATAAAATTGTGATGAGTTTATATGATGATTATGATTATATATGATTAATGATGTTATAAAATTGTGATGAGAATATTGAAGTACCCCTTATATGATGAAATAGTAATGATTTATAAAGATGAGACTCTTAATGGAGTAGTCTAAGCTAACGAGGGGAGAAAATAAATATTAAGAATTTGTGAATTGAAGATTATTTTGTCAACATATAGATAGGGCCTGAGAAGCCTAGTGATTCCGGGGATGTATAACTGAATGAGTCTGATCGTGGCGGTCTGCTATTGAGCCTTAAGGCAAGATTGTTAGACCTTGGAGGTATTCGGGTGGGGAATTCCTAGGTGACTTGGAGGTAGCACTCCAAATATCGAGAGCTACCACGCAACACACGTGTACCTCGACTGTCACGTATATGTGTCTCGGGTTGAGTTGAGGGGATCTATGAGGACAAGGCCAATTTGAATTATCCATCAATCGGGATGATGGCATAGTATCAAGCCTCCTAACCAAGTACTTCAGAGTTAGAATGGTACCACATTGTGAAGTAGAGTATAAGCTCATGCATAGCATTACATTTTATTGTGATAGTTTTGTTGTGATTAATATGTATCGTGGGTGGTGATAATTTCTCTTAGACGATTTGATGTTATAGTGAAATTTATGGATTTTTCTTGAGTGATTTTGACTTTTTAATGTGATATTTTATTGATGAAAGTTTGTGTAATGATATTGTTCTATTATGATTGTTTGTGTGTTCTTCTTACTTGTATTATACTGTCATCGTGATTTCGAAACTCACCTCCTTCGTAGTTTGTGTTTGATTGGTTTGGCCCTGCATTTGCAAAATCGCAGTTATTACAAGTTAATGAATCTCGAAGTTCATGTTTGGGAGGAACCACACTCTGATAGGTCATATCGGAAATAAGGGCTTAAATTGTATTTTACTTATTGAATTTGAAACAAATTTTTGTATTAAAATCTTAGAAGTACTAGTAAGTTTTTAAATTAAATCAAGTAATAATACTTAAATCAAGCTTATTGAGTTTACACTATTTTAATGGAGTAAATAAGTTTAAACTGTTCCTTTTGATTTTTGAGAAATGTGATATCCTAAATTAGTTACAAAAGTTTTTATTTTCTTGGAAACATATTTTTATTTATCTGCTGCAAATTTTATAGAAACATAACACAAATTTTTACATATATTATTTTGGGGTTTAGGGTGTCACATCGGGAGCTACCATGCAACACACGTTTATCTCGACTATCCACTATATGTGTCTCGAGTTGTGTTGAGGGGGTCTATCAGGGCAGGGCTAATTTGAATTGTCCGTCCACCGGGATGGTGGCATAGTATCAAGCCTCCTAACCAAGTACTTCAGAGTTAGAATAGTACCACATTGTAAAGTAGAGTCTAATCTCATGCATAGCATTGCATTTTATTGTGATTAATATGCATCGTGTGTGGTGATAATTTCTCTTAGACGATTTGATGTTATAGTGAAATTTATTGATTTTCCTTGAGTGATTTTGACTTTTAACGTGATATTTTCTTGAGGAATGTTTGTGTAATGACACAGTTCTATTGTGATTGCTTGCGTGTTCTTCTTACTTATATTATACTATTAACATGATTTCAAAACTCACCTCATTCGTTGTTTGTGTTTGACTGGCTTGGCCCTGCGTTTGTGAAATTCCAATTCTTACAGGTTAATGAGTCTTGAAGTTGAAGTTGGAGAGAAACCTCGCTCTGATAGGTGATACCGGAAATTAAGAGTTGCAATTTATTTTTTTTAGTAATGTAATTACAAATGACTTTTTATATGAAAACCTTAGTACTAGTAAGTTTTTAGAATTAAAATAAGAATTTATAGTTAAAATCAAGTTTATTGAGATTAAATTGTTTTATTTGAGTAATAAAGTTTGAATTGTTGCACGTGTACTTTGAGAAACGTGATATCCTAAATTAATTACAAAAGTTTTTATTTTCTTGGAAATACATTCTCTCTATCTGCTGCGAATTTTACTCAAAAAAAATCTACTATAAATTATTATATATGTTACTTTGGGGTTTAAGGTGTCACATTGTTGACCGAGAGGGAGAGAAGAAAAAGGAGAAGAAGAGGGGAAAATGTGAGGTGAAAAAAAATGAGGTTGTTAGAAGTGATATAGAAAGAGAGTGAACCTTAGTGGGGTAGTTATTTATTAATTATTATTATTAATAATTATTATTATTTTTTAAAATTATTAAATTGAAGTCGGACCTCACTTTTCAACCAAAACTAGTGCAAATAATAGACCGTGACATCAAGATGTTGAGAAATAGAAAGATCCCATTGATGAAGGTTCTTTGGGAAGGATAACCATCGGAAGAAGCCATTTGAGAGTTTAAGCCGAGATGAAAAAAAAATTATCCTCGTCTATTTTCAAAGTAAGATTTTCAATTTTGAGGAATAAAGTTCTTAAGAAAAATAGAGTGTAACATCCCATAAACTTATTTAGTATTACATATATATATATAAATTCTAATTACAAACTATTGGTAATAATAACAAGCAAAGATTAGAAAGAGAATTTTTACTAAAGAGACAAAGTAGACAATTTATATATATATATATATAATATATAATTTTTATATTTATAGAAAAATTAATTTAATAAGTAATATAAATAATTTATAAAAATTAATTTCGGTAAAAAAAAAGTAGTGCACATTAGTTTTGGTAAAAAACAATACAAATTAGTTTTAGTAAAATTTTATAAAATAAAAGTGTTAATACTTTTTTAAAGTAAAAATATTTATTTATATTTATTACATCAACTTTTTAGTCTATTTAATTGAAATGATGTTATTCTTATCACATCAGATAAAATTTATTGTGAAATCAAACAAAATGACTTCTCAAAGCTATCAATCTTCTTATTTTTTTTCAGAATTTTATGCATTACTTTAATTTTGATTTCAGGTAAGGGAAAATGTTTGTTGGCACATTTTTAACTAAAAATTACTAGTCTAAATTGAAAGTTGTTATTGCTTGTTATATTAATGTATTATTTTCATCGTCAAAAAAAAAATAGCTTAAGTTGTTAAATGAATATAACTCTAACAACTTTTTAATGAAGTCTAATTTATGTTTGGTTCATGATCAGTAACAAGTTTCGAGACTCCAGCAGTAGAGGATAACTTAAATTGTCCTTATGGAAGAAGAGGACCACCAAATGCTTGCTGCATAGAGCTTTGTAGTTCAAATTGTGCCACTGATTGCGTTATTGGAAAGAAAATGACAAAAGGTGGACAATGTTGGTTTCCAAATTATGACGAGAAATATTGTTGTTGTTTCATTTAATGTGCTATTTTGTATCATTACAATTTTTGAAAATAAAGATGCAGTAGAACTTAGCTTTTGAATTTACAATGTGTAAGAACTTTGTGTGCAATATTACAAAAGCTCTCAAGTTAATTATCAATTACTGCAGCTTAATATAAAATTATATTCACTAATAATCTATGCTGCAAAATAATAAATTATGTGATAGTTCGATGATTTAAAAATTAAAATTATTTAAATATTCTCGATTAAATTTTTTTTGGGGTACTTACTACTACCAATTAATCAAATTTACATTACTTTTAGAAGCACCTTTAAATAAAAATATGTTATTAAAAAAATATCTACGTATAGAACTAAATAATAAAAATAAAACAAATTTAAATATGTGTCTCTTAACTTGTTTCTAATCTTATAATTGTTAAAAACTATATTCTTTAAATTCTTTTTAAAATATAAGAAATTCATAATAAAAAAATAATATAACAAAATTAAACTACATACTTTTGCACGATGATTTACAAAAATTGATCAAATATATAATATAAATAAAGTATAAAATTGCGTGATGATGAAAAAACTTTTACTAATGGATTCTTGTAATAAAGAAACCAGACGAATTATAGAAAAAATTTATATTATCAAAATATTAATATTTTTTTGTCAATATAAAAGTAAAAAAATTAATTCACAATAAACTTAATTTTTAGTGCGCATACATGAAATAATGTTAGTATCATAACAAAATATAAAGTAAGAGAAATGTAATTCGCAACAGTATTTATGAGGAAATCAAAAATTTATTTTTTAAATTTTAACTATATAATTTAGAATAATTACGTAGTTAAAATTCTTTATAGAATTCTTTTTTTTTTTAATATTTAATTATTGATATAATTTCCTAAAATCATGTTATAATTTGTGATGGTTTAGAAGAATTAAACAAATAAGTTAAGAAAAAAAGTCATAAAAATACATTTTGGTAATGAATAATGCAAATAAGTTCAGATCCGAAATAGTACATATGAATTTCAGGAACATTTTATAAAGTTCAGTTACAATAATTTTAGAGAATGTAAAAAAATAAAATTTATTTTCATTAATTAAATCAATTTCTGTGTGTATATTATTATAATGATGTTAGTCTTATAACCAAAACACAAAATATAAAAAATTTAATTTGCAAGAATATAGACCAGGTAATCAATTGGTTTTATTAATTAAGTTGGAGTTGTTTAATTGTGAATAATTACATACTCAAAACTCTTTTTAGAATTACCATTTTAAATATTTATATTAAACACTAAATATAATATTATAATAATGTATAAGCTTTTTATATTTATAGAAAAATTAATCAAATAAATAATATAAATAATTTGTAAAAATGATTTTCGGTAAAAAAATATAGTGAAAATGAGTTTTAGTCAAAAGCAATACAAATGAGTTTTAGTAAAAATTTATTAAAAAAAATAGTATTAACACTTTTTAAAAGTAAAAATATTTATTCACTTTTCTTACGCCAACTTTCTAGTCTATTTAATTGAAATGATGTTATTTTTGTCAAAAAACATAAAATACATAGTGAAATTAAATAAAATGACTTCTCAAAGCTATCAATCTATTTATCTTTTTGGAATTTTATGCATTACTTTGATTTTGATTTCAGGTAAGGAGAAAAGTTGGTTGACACATGATTATCGAAAAATTACTAGTCTAAATTAAAAGTTGTTATTACTTGTTATATTAATGTATGTATTTTCATCGTAAAATAAAAAAAAAATTGGCTTAAGTTGTTAAATGGATTTAACTCAACAACTTTTTAATGAAGTCCAACTAACTTTGTGTTGAAATTTTAAAAAAGATGAATAAAGAACCTAATGTCCAATAAAAATTTAATTTATGTTTGGTTCAGGATTAGTTACAAGTTTCGAGATGCCGGTAACAGAGGATAACTTAAACTGCCCTTACGGGAGAAGAGGACCACCAAATGCTTGTTGCATAGAGCTTTGTAGTTTAAACTGTGTCACTGATTGCGTTATTGGAAAGAAAATGACAAAAGGTGGACAATGTTGGTTTCCAAATTATGATGAGAAGTATTGTTGTTGTTTTATTTAATGAGATATATTGTATCATTATAATTTTTGAGAATAAAGAGGCACTTGAACTTAGCTTTTGAATTTACAACATGTAAGAACTTCATGTGAAATATTACAAAAGCTCTCAAGTTAATTACCAATTAATGTAGTTTAATATAAAACTATGTTCACTAATAATCTATGTTGCAAATTAATAAGTTATTTTATACTTCGATGATTTAAAAAGTAAAATTATTTAAATATTCTCGACTAATTTCCTTTTTTGTATTTACTATTAATCAAATTTACATTACTTTTAGAAGCACCTATAATTAAAAATGTGTTATTCAAAAATATCTATGTAAAAAAGTAAATAATAAAAATATAACAAATTTAAATACGTGTCTCTTGTCTTGTTTTAGAGTTTAAAATTTAAATAAGTCAAAATTTGAAATCTAGTTTGCAAAATTATAAACGACGAACAAATCTTACCCCGAGTTTAAAACAAGGAAAGACAACAAATCTTTCAAGACTAACAAACCAAAACCCAACCAAATTTTGGTACTTAAGAACATCAATCATGGCACCTGAACAATGGATGCTCACGACATATGACATGAGAAAAGTCTATGTTCCATGACCTAACATTGATCAAATGAGGTACAATAACTTTTAGGGGAAAGCATAAAGGTTAGATCATGTGACAAGATACAGTTGGTAATGACACATCTCCTTCTATTAAAGATGTCTTATTTGTTGATGGTCTTAATCATAATTTATTAAGTATTAGTCAATTAAGTGATAGTAGTTGTGATATTATATTTAATCAAAAAATATGCAATACAATTAGTCAAAAGGATGGATTTGTATTATTTACATGTCATTGGCAAAATAACATATATAAGATAAATTTTTTTAGTATAGAGAAATAAGATGTTAAGTGTCTAGTATCAATTAATGAAGAGAAATAAATTTGGCACAAAAGGTTAGGTCATGCAAACCTTAGATTAATCATTATACGGAATAAACTTCAACTAGTTAGAGGTCTACCTAAGTTTAACTGCAAAACTAAAATTATGTGTGAAGCTTGTTAAAAGGGAAAACAAACAAAGAACTCTTTTACCCTAATAACTTAGTCTCTATCTCAAAACTCCTTGATCTCTTACATATAAATTTGTTTGGGTCGGTGAAAACACCCTCACTAAATGGAAACAAGTATGGCTTTTTTGTGATAGTAGATGATTACACTAGGTGGACTTGGGTAAAATTGTTAAGAAATAAAGATGAATGCCATAAAGTATTTATTGCATTTTGCAAACAACTAATGAATGAAAATGGTCTTAAGATTGTAACAATTAGAAATGATCATGGAGGAGATTTCGAAAATAAGTTCTTTGAAATTTTTTGTAATGAGAATGTAATCTCGAACAATATATCCTCTCCTAGAAACACAATAACAAAATAGAGTTGTAGAAAAAAAAATAGATCCTTTCAAGAAATGGTCAGAACCATGCTCAATGAGATGAATATTGCAAAATATTTTTAGGAGAGGCAATTAACATTGCATGCAATATTCAAAGTAGAATCTTATTTACGTCAACATTGATTAAACCACCATACGAATTATGAAAAGGGTAAAAAGCTTAACATCTCGTTCTTTAAACAATTTGGTTGTACTTGTTATGTAACACCCGAAATTTTATAATAATTATTTTCTTCATGAAATAAGATTTACGATAATTAATTTGGTTATAAAACTATTTTATAATATATGTGGATAAATATTGTGACTAACTTTTGTTATATGGGAGTTTTCTATGATACGCTAACTTTGTATATATTTGACTAAATGAGTTATATAAATAACAAATATTATATTTTATTATTTTATATATATTTCTATAAATAATAATATTTTAGTGTAAATATTTTAAAGAATAAGATTTTAGGCGACTCTACATGTATATGTGCGTTTGCAGTTAATGTGATATTTTCTTGTATGTTTAACTGATGTTAAGTGTAGACATAATTATATTTAATTATTTATAAATATATTTTATTTTAATTATTTATTTTTAAAATAGTTATTTTGATATATTAGTAATTTTAGTATTGATTTTCTTTATTTTTATATAGTTGCACATATTTATTTTTAATTATTAAGTAATATAAATTGTTAATGTTATATTAATTTATTTTATCATTTCAACTATTCTATAAAGATGAGGTATTTTTATGTGATTATTTTGAAAGATGTTATAGTAATAATCATAGTTATTATTTTGAATTTGAGAGTTTTGGTTAAAATTATATTTATCTATGTTAAGGATAGATGATATTGTGTTAAAATGAGTATTTTGGAGAAAAGTTTCTAGGAAAGTAAAATAAACTATGTATTTATCAAGGGCTTTTAGAAATACTAAAACATAAATTTTTGACAAGACGACTGTTTACACCACTATTTTCTACTTCTGCATATTAATTTGGGCTATTACTATTTTGGACTTTTTCTTTCCTGCACCTGCGAATTGCTCATTACACCTCTATTTCTACATCAGACACATACTAGACTCCCCTGTGTTAGGCCTTACAGCCTGTTTTACTCATGCACCTGTACATCTACTACCTGCACCTGTACATCTACTACCTGCACCCTTCCATCTGCACTTAAAGACTTCATCTTCTTCAGGGCGAAAACATGCGCATGCATCAAAGAAAACTGTGACACCCTAAACTCCAAAATAATATATAATGATTCATACAAGAATTTTTAAAATTCTAATTCGCAGCGGATAAGGAAAATTTGTTTTCAAGAAAATAAAAACTTTTATAACTAATTTAGGATATCAGTGTGACACCCTAAACCCCAAAATAATATATATATTTCTATAAAATTTGCAGCGGATAAATAAAAATATGTTTCTAAGAAAATAAAATCTTTAATTTTTAATATAGGATATCACGTTTCTCAAAAATCAAAAGGAACACTTTAAACTTCTTTACTCCATATTGCAATCTCAATAAGCTTGATTTAAGTATAATTCCTTGATTTAATTCTATAAACTTACAAGTACTTATATGGTTTTCATACAAAAGTTGTTTCAAAATAAATTAGTAAAATACAAATTACAACCCTTATTCCCGGTATCACATATCAGAGCGGGCTTCCTCCCAAACTTGAACTTCAAGACTCATTAACCTGTAACAACTGCGATTTCCCAATTGCTGGGACAATACAGTCAAACACAAACAACAAATGAGGTGAGTTTCAAAATCATGTTAATTGTATAATATAAGTAAGAAGAACACGCAACAATCATAATAGACTATATCATAATCACATTACGATATACCAAAATATTTATGCATCAAATCGTCTAAGAGTAATTATTATTGCTTTTGAAACACATCAATCACAACGAAACAATAACAAGGAAATGCAATGCTATGCATGAGCTTAGACTCTACTTCACAATGTGGTACCATTCTAACTCTGAAGTACTTGGTTAGGAGGCTTGATACTATGCCACCATCCCGGTGGAAGGACAATTCAAATTGGCCCTGTCCTCATAGATCCCCTCAACTCAACCTGAGATACATAAACGCGACAGTCAAGGTAAACGTGTGTTGCGTGGTAGCTCCCGACATTTGGAGTGCTACCTCCAAGTCACCTAGGAATTCCCCACCCGAATACCTCCAAGGTCTAACAATCTTGCCTTAAGGCTCGACAGCAGACTGCCACGATCAGGCTCATTCAGTTGTACTTCCCCGGAATCACTAGGCTTGTCAGGCCCTACCTATATGATGACAAAATAATCTTCACTTCACAAATTCTCAATATTTATTTTCTCCCCTCGTTGGCCTATGATACTCCATTAAGACCGTCATCTCAAACACAAATTGGAATCACAATTATTTCACCAAATATGGGGTTACTTCAATATTCTCATCACAAGTTCACAACATCACTATCATTAATCATATCTCATCACATAAACTCATCACAAATTTATAACATCACTATCATCAATCATACATCATCACATAAGCTTATCACATATTTATAACATCATTATTATTAATTATACATCCTCATAATCACATAAACTTATCAAAATGAATTCACTTTTTTATTATCACATCACATAAACACATCTAATCAAATATATACATAAATTAATTCGACATCTAATATCACAATAATATCAAATATCTCACATTTAATAAAAATAAATCAAACATCACAATAATATCAAATACCACAGATTTAACGAAGTACAATTTTCCCGAATGAATCACTTAAAGGGCTACTTCCGTATGTAGCGAGCCCCGAATGAATCGTTAGGAAATACGTTTTTCCCATTCAACTCATATTATATTATACTCATGAATTCAAACGCTCTCTCACCCCTTACCTTATTTCGATGCTTTCACACACAAATACGATTCCATGAGCAAACAACCTTGGTTCATTAACTCTTTGTCCTTCAATCGATCTAACTCGACAGTTTATGGGTAAACCGTATTATTATTACTTTTGAAACACATCAATCACAATGAAACAATCACAAGGAAATGCAATGCTATGCATGAGCTTAGACTCTACTTCGCAATGTGGTACCATTCTAACTCTAAAGTACTTGGTTAGGAGGCTTGATACTATGCCACCATTCCGGTGGACGGACAAATCAAATTGGCCTTGTCCTCATAGATCCCCTCAACTCAACCTGAGACACATATACGCGACAGTCGAGGTAAACGTGTGTTGCAAGGTAGCTCCCGACATTTGAAGTGCTACCTCCAAGTCACCTAGGAATTCCCCACCCGAATACCTCCAAGGTCTAACAGTCTTGCCTTAAGGCTCAACAGTAGACCCTACGATCAAGCTCATTTAGTTGTACTTCCCCGAAATCACTAGGCTTGTCAGACCCTACCTATATGATGACAAATTAATCTCCACTTCACAAATTCTCAATATTTATTTTCTCCCTTCATTGGCCTGTGGTACTCCATTACGACCTTCATCTCAAACAAAAATTGGAATCACAATATTCTCATCACAATTTATAACATCACTATCATTAATCACATGTCATCACATATACTAATCACAATTTTATAACATCAATCTCATCAATCATACATCGTCACATAGACTTATCACAAATTTATAACATCATTATTATTAATTATACATCATCATAATCACATAAAACTTATCAAAATGCATGGTCAAATCACAAGTTAGTCCAACTCTTACCGAATCTAAATCCCCCATACATCAACTTCATATGGACAATGCTCTAGTCTTTTCACACAACAGCTACAAGTACCATCTATCTCAAACTCCATTTACATGTATTGTTCATATCTTTCTAAGTTCAACAGTTATATTCTTAAAACTGCACATTACCTACTATCCAAGGTTTGATATGGTCACTAAAATAAGAATGAAATCAACTACTCAAGTTTAACTTTTAAGGTCTCATGACTATTTACCTCAAACTTTGTCACAAAATAATGAAATTAAATCAATAAAACTAAAATGGTATCAATGTTACTTCCTAATGATAAGGTGATACACAATTTGATACATAGAAACACACAAACATTTATGTAATAATTATTTGTCTTGAAATTATGAAACTATTATAAGTCAAATAAAGATTAGAAAAAGTAAACGTCTTTTATCACATAAATTGTAAACAATTCAGCAATTCATAATTTCATATATTCATTTAAATATAATATAAAAAAAATTGATTGACATGGTAAAATGAAATAGCGAAGTGTGCATGTCACATTTAATAGTTTCAATCATAGAGGAAATAACATAGCTACTATATAATTTAGATAATAAGAGAGAACATATAAATTTATAGAATATTAAGTTACTATATGCAATCAAGTAAAATGAAAAATATTCTTAAAGTGACTGTATTCCAAAATAAACATCAGCTCTATCTCTCTCTGTTTTTTTTTCCCACACAATTATAAAGATAGGAACAATATTGAAATTTAACTTTATCTCAAAAACCTGAGCATGGCTAAGTTGCACTATTAGCGCATTAATTTATATTAACCAAACATATAGAACAAATTATTAAATAAATAAAATATATAAATGATGAACACAAGTATTAAGTATATAAACAAAATATTTATCCATTAAACAAATTTCGTCTTCGGAATTTATGTTCATTCTGAGCATTCATTCCGAGCATTATAACTATTTAATCTTTTTACTTAGCTCCCTTAACAATTTGAGATTCCAAAAATCCTAACTTAAGCTTTGGTGTCCTATTCAATATAACCAAATACCTCTACAGTTTCTAGCAAAATCAGTTCACAAAGTAGAAAATAAAACATGAGTCTACCTGAAATAAAATGATCACTAATATTAAATAATTTTTTTTTCAAGTCGATCAACAACACTCAATATAATATTCTTAGGTGCCACTCTCTTACAAGCTAGGAATCAAGTTCATACTTTCTTCAAATAAAGAAATTTTTCTTACCATTATGATTGATATTAGTTTGAGCTCCTAAGAATCAGCATTATGCCCTTCCCCATTTTTTTCTTTATTTTTTTTTCTTTCTAACTTGCAAGTATGACTCACATGATTTCATATACCTATAATAAATTAATCTCAACTCCACTAGTTCAGACTATTATCGTCACTATGGTTTTCAGGTTGGGCTCAACAAGGACCATACTTATAACCCTTTAAGGTAAAAGTTATTAGTTCATGTTCCCTCCACTAATCTTAATTTAAGGGTATATATTTATCTAATCTTAATTTAAGGGTATATATTTATCTAATCTTAATTTAAGGGTATATATTCATCTAATATAGTACACAATTGCATGCCTTAAAATTGAACACATCACAAGCTTCACCAAGGTCAACAATACTAAAATTGGACAAGTCTACCTTTCTAGGGATAAGGTCGCACATAGATAAATACACATAACACTCATGAAGTGAAAAATTATCATGACAATCTTACTTTTATGACCCTATTAAAATACCATTTCTATAAATAAACTCCAAAAAGAATCATTCCTATAACACATCTATCAACCATACGTCAATCTTAACTCTGTTGCAATACACAAATATCCTTGCAACTATCTATTACACATTCAATGTCGACTACCAAATACTTTTGAAATCACAACTTAACTTTTCACAAACTTCTCGAATCAAAACAAACTAGGAAGAACCTTATGCACGATCCATTAAGTCACTCAACTATTCACTGTATAGTTTTTTTTTTTACTAGGCTCATTTAACCCTCACACTTCTTATTCACAACAAGTTTGACTAGTTATCAAAATAACCCAACATATTTATTTTAAAAAAAAATTAACTTTAATATTTCCCTAAGAATTTTAACTCAAAGTCAAACAAAGCAAGACATTGAAAACAATGAACCTCTCCATTGTAACAGTTAATACTCTTACAAGTTCATAAACATATATGAGGAAAGTATAGATAGTGTTAGGCATATGAAAACATAGCTACTTTTACAACAACAACAAAAAAATAAAACAAGTAAAGCTTGACTACCAATGGCTTCAATGTTTCTTGACGCAACACCATTGTTCCATCAATCAATGATCTCAACCAAACTAAAATTGGTTAGCCTACACTTAAACAGAATGCAAACATGGAGGCAAAACCAATCCACATGAAATACCCAATAATATGTTTGCACAACAAATAGCTCTCTTAGAACAAAGTCACGACAAAGTAATAGTAAAAAAACAAATCAACAATGAACAGAGTAAGCATGTAAGCACAATGAAAATATAACTCATGGTCTGATTGGACAGACCTGCTGTGATACCACTAATGTGACACCCTAAACCCCAAATTAATATTATCTTTTTATTTTAATTTTATTTTTAAAATAATGAAATTCTTAAAAAAATAAATAAATAAACTTTCAAATATTTTTTTAAGGTAAAAAGTATCACGTAATCATGAACATGTCACATTAATCCAAAATTTTCGTCAAACTTAACAACTCAAAAACATAACAGTAGTTAAAAAAATCCTTTTTGAAGCACAAATATATAAGTTTAATGATAAATGTAAATGTAGTCCCAACCCAATGTCACTATCAGAGTGAGAATTGTAACACCCTAAATTTTATAATAAACTATTTTATTAGTTAAGTATGATTTTAAATAATTAATTTAATGTTAAAATTATTTCATAATATATGATGATAAATTTTCTGACTAATTTTCGTTTTATAGGTGATTTCTATGATGTGCTAGTTTTATAAATACTAGATAACATGAGCGATATAAATAATAAATATTTTATTTTATTATTTGATATATTTTTTAAAAATAATATATAATGATTTTAGTGTAATATATAATGATTTTATGCGATTTTACGTGTATATACGCGTACCCTATAAATGTAATGCTTTTATGTGCGCTTGACTAATGTTAAGTATGTACGTAGTTATATTTCAATTATTTACAACTATTTTCTATTTTTGGTTATTTTTTTATAAATAATTATCTTGAGATAGAATTGATATTGTGTTTGATTTCATTTATTTTTATATACTTGTTATGACATTGTGATTTTATATATATTTATTATGATTTAGTTATTAATATAAAATATTGATGTTATATTCATTTATTTTATAATTTTGACTATTTTCTAATATGTTGAATTATTATAATGTAAGTATTTTGAGAAATAAGTATAATTGTAGATATTAATTTGAATGTGAGAGTTTCAATTATTAGTAATATGTTTTTTTTATTTTGATTATTTTAATTACTCTAATTTATAAAATATAAGTAATGTTTGAAAAACTTTGTTTGGAAGAATATTAAAAAGGAGATTAAATAATTATTAATTTTATTTTAGCAAAATAAAAATAATAATAGTAAAACAAAAACATAAATAAAGGGACCGATGGGTTTGACTCATGTGTGAATCCTAATTGTTAATAAAATAAAACAAACAAAAAAAGTGAAGGGAGTTGGAAGGGCAGCCTTAAAACCAAAGAGGAAACACAACAATAACCTATCGTTTGACACCGGTGATCGATAACTTTCTAGAAAACTTTCTCCATTTTCGCCCAAATTTGAGTATGTTATTTCATTCATTTAACTAGTCCATTAAACATAAATTTCCAGATTTTTAACAACCCCAATTTCTCTCTAAAATACCCGACTTCTCCGTTTGTAGAATTCGTTATTTTGCATTGTTCTCCTTCACCGTAAGTCCAATTTGAGTGAAACCAACACCAAAACGACCGTGTGAAAAGTGGCTATATTATCCACTGATTGTTTTTCTGATTTATGATCGATTGATGGATAAAGAGTCAATGTACAAATGTTGTTTGCTCGTGGAATCGTATTCGTGTGTGAAAGCGTCGAAATAAGGTAAGGGGTGAGAGAGCGTTTGAATTCATGAGTATAATATATTGTGAGATGAATGGGAAAACTGTATTTTCCAACGATTCATCCGGGACTCGCTACGTATAGCAGTAGCCCTCTGAGGGATAAATTAATTAATGTTCTAATTTGGAAATTGTGTGATTAAAATATAGAATAGAAATATTTGTAGGGTGTTGATTGATTTAATTTCTTTGAATGTGTGATATTGATATTATTGTGATACTGGGTGTCGAATTAAATTTATATATATGTGTGATTAGATGAGTTTATGTGATGTGATCACAAAAGATGGATGTGTTGTGATAATTTTATGTGATGATGATAATGTATGATTAATAATTGTGATGTTATAAGTTTGTGATAAGTTTATGTGATGATGTTTGATTGATGATATTGATGCTACAAGTTTGTGATGAGTTTACGTGATGATGATGATGTATGATTAATGATAGTGATGTTCTAAACTGTGATGAGAATATTGAATTAACCCCATAGTTGATGAAATAATGGTGATTTCAATTTGTGTTTGAGATGAAGGTTTTAATGGAGTATCGTATACTAACGAGGGGAGAAAATAAATATTGTAAATTTGTGAAGTGGAGATTATTTTGTCATCATATAGGTAGGGCCTGACAAGCCTAGTGATTCCGGGGAAGTACAATTGAACGAGCCTGATCGTGGCGGTCTGCTGTCGAGCCTTAAAGCAAGATTGTTAGACCTTGGAGGTATTCGAGTTGGGAATTCCTAGGTGACTTAGAGGTAGCACTCCAAATGTCGAGAGCTACCACGCAACACACGTTTACCTCGACTGTCACGGATATGTTTCTCGGGTTGAGTTGAGGGGATCTATGAGGACAGGGCCAATTTGAATTGTCCGTCCACCGAGATGGTGGCATAGTATCAAACCTCCTAACCAAGTACTTCAGAGTCAGAATGGTACCACATTGTGAAGTAGAGTCTAAGCTCATGCATAACATTGCATTTCCTTGTGATTGTTTTGTTGTGATTGATGTGTTTCACAAGTAATAATAATTAGATGATTTGATGCATATTATAATGAGATGATTATTTTACTTGAGTGACTTTGATGTTATAATATGATACTATTTACTTAAATATTTTGGTATATCGTAATGTGGTTATGATACAGTTCTATTATGATTGTTTGCGTGTTCTTTTTACTCATATTATACTATTAACATGATTTCAAAACTCACATCATTTGTTGTTTGTGTTTGACTTCCTTACCCTGCGTTTGCGAAATCGCAGTTCTTACAGATTAATGAATCTTGAAGTTGAAGTTTGGGAGAAACCCCGCTCTGATAGGTTGTAACACCCCAAATTTTATAATAAACTATTTTATTAATGAAATATGATTTTAAATAATTAATTTGGTTTTAAAATTATTTTAGAATACCTGTTAATAATTTTTGTGATTAGTTTTTGTTATATGGGTGCTTTAAATTATGTGTTACTTTTATACATATTGAACTACATGAGCAATCTAAATAATAAATATTATATTTTATATATTTTTCTAAATAGTATTTTTGTGTAATATTTTAATAATAGAGATCTTAGAAGAATTTACTTGTATATACTCGTACCAAATTAATGTAATATTTTTGTGCGTTTGACTGATACTGATATTAAATATGCACATAGTTATATTTCAACTATTTATAACTATTTTCTATTTTTACTTATTTTTTTTATAAATAATTGTCTTGAGATAGAATTGTTATTGTGTTTGATTTCGTTTATTTTTATATACTTGTTATGACATTGTGATTTTATATATATTTATTATAATTTAGTAATTAATATAAAATATTGATGTTATATTTATTTATTTTATAATTTTGACTATTTTCTAATATGCTGGTATTATTATAATGTGAGTATTTTGAGAAATAACTATAATTGTAGAGATTATTTTGAATGTGAGAGTTTCAATTATTAGTAATATGTTTTTTTTATATTGATTATTTTAATTACTCTAATTTATAAAATATTAGTAAAGTTTGGAAAACTGTGTTAGGAAGAATATTAAAAAGGAGATTAAATAATTATTACTTTTGTTCTAGCAAAATAAAAATAATAATAGTAAAACAAAAACATAAATAAATGGACCAATGGGTTTGACTGATGTGTGAACCCTAATTGTCAGTAAACCAAAACAAACAAAAAAGGGAAGGGAAGGGAGTTGGAACTTTGGAAAGGCAGCCGTAAAACCAAAGAAGAAACACAACAATAACCTATCGTTTGACACCGGTGGTCGATAACTATTCCAGAAAACTTTCTCCATTTTCGTCCAAATTTGAGTATGTTAATTCATTCATTTAACTCGTAAGTTAAACATAATTTTCCAGATTTTTAACAACCCCAATTTCTCTCTAAAATACCCGACTTCTCCGTTTATAGAATTCGTTATTTTGCACCGTTCTCCTTCACCGTAAGTTTGATTTGAGTGAAACCAACGCCAAAACAACCGTGTGAAAAGTGGCTATATTATCCACTGATTGGTTTTCTGATTTATGGTAATTTTCCTTGCCGATTTTGGAATTTAGTTTTTAGAGTATCTTCTCATTATTTATATTTAATGTTTACCCATAAACTGTCGAGTTAGATCGATTGAAGGACAAAGAGTCAATGAACAAAGGTTGTTTGCTCGTGGAATCGTATTTTTGTGTGAAAGCATCGAAATAAGGTAAGGGGTGAGAGAGCGTTTGAATTCATGAGAACAATATAATATGAGATGAATGGAAAAACCATATTTCCCAACGATTCATTCGGGACTCGCTATGTATGGAAGTAGCCCTTTGAGTGATAAATTGATTGATGTAAAAATATAGGAATTGTGAGATTAAAATATGGAATAGAAATATTTATAAGGTGTTGATTGATTTAACTTCGTTAAATGTGTGGTATTTTATATTATTGTGATGTTTGATTTATTTTTATTAAATGTGAGATATTTGATATTATTGTGATATTGGATGTCGAATGAATTTTATGTATATGTTTGATTAGACGTGTTTATGTTATGTGATAATAAAAACTGAATTCATTTTGATAAGTTTATGTGATTATGATGATGTGTAATTAATAATAATGATGTTATAATTTTGTGATAAGCCTTTGTGATGATGTATGGTTGATGATAGTGATGCTATAAATTTGTGATGAGTTTAAGTGATGAGATATGATTAATGATAGTGATGTTGTTAATTTGTGATGAGAATATTGAAGTAACCCCATATTTGGTGAAATAATTGTGATTCCAATTTGTGTTTGAGATGATGGTCTTAATGGAGTATCATAGGCCAACAAGGGGAGAAAATAAATATTGAGAATTTGTGAAGTGAAGATTATTTTGTCATCATATAGGAAGGGCCTGACAAGCCTAGTGATTCCGGGGAAGTACCACTGAATGAGGCTGATCGTGGCAGTCTGTTGTCAAGCCTTAAGGCAAGATTGTTAGACCTTGGAGGTATTTGGGTGGGGAATTCCTAGGTGACTTGGAGGTAGCACTCCAAATGTCGGGAGCTACCACGCAACACATGTTTACCTCGACTGTCACGTATATGTGTCTCGGGTTGAGTTGAGGGGATCTATGAGGACAAGGCCAATTTGAATTTTCCGTCCACCAGGATGGTGGCATAGTATCAAGCCTCTTAACCAAGTACTTCAGAGTTAGAATGATACCACATTTTGAAGTAGAGTCTAAGCTCATTCATAGTATTGCATTTACATGTGATTGTTTTGTGGTGATTGATGTGTTTCAAAAGTAATAATAATTACTCTTAGATGATTTGATGCATATTATAATGAGATGATTATTTTACTTGAGTGACTTTGATGTTATAATAAGATACTATTTACTTAAATATTTTGATATATTGTAATGTGATTATGATACGTTCTATTATAATTGTTTGTGTGTTCTTCTTACTTATATTATTTTATTAACATGATTTCGATACTCACCTCCTTCGTTGTTTCTGCTTGACTGGCTTGCCCCTGTGTTTGCGAAATCGCAATTATTACCGGGAATGAGAGTCATAAGTGTATTTTTATTTATTTAATTAGAAACAACTTTTTAGACGAAAATCTTATAAGTACAAGTAAGCTTTTGGAATTAAGAGATTATAGTTAAATCATGTTTATGGAGATTGCATTGTTTTATGAGTGGAAAAAGTTTAAATTGTTTCCTTTTAATTTTTGAGAATTGCAATAACATAAAGTTTTTATTTTCTTGTATGAATTATTATATATTATTTTGGGGTTTAGGGTGTCAGATAGGTGATACCGGGAATTAAGAGTTGTAATTTATTTTTTTAGTAATGTAATTACAAATGACATTTTATATGAAAACCTTAGTACTAGTAAGTTTTTAGAATTAAAATAAGATATTATAGTTAAATCGAGTTCATTGAGACTAAATTGTTTTATTTGAGTAATAAAATTTGAATTGTTGCACGTGTACTTTGAGAAACGTGAAATCCTAAATTAGTTACAAAAGTTTTTATTTTCTTGGAAACACATTCTCTCTATCCGCTGCAAATTTAAAACAAAAAATCTAGTATAAATTATTATATATGTTACTTTGGGGTTTAGGGTGTCACAGGAATTCCCAAACTAAAAGACGTTAACCAAAAAACATATAGTAAAAGTCTTCAAGACAAGATGGCTTCCGCCACTCTGATGGTACAAGTCATCGCCTGCAGCTTGCAACTCGTCTGCGTCCATCGCAAACGCCAAACACAAACAATGAGGGGTGAGTACTGAAATTATGTAACAGTATAAGATAAACAAGGAGAACACGCAATTAGTCAAATCAGCACAAACATGAGAAACACTCAAGATCATCATATCAAAGGTTAATCTAAATCAATCACAATAGAGCAATCACAAGGATGAAATGTTATGCATGTCCTATACTCTATACTTCTTCATCATTTGGTACCATTCTACTCTGAAGTACTTGGTTAGGAGGCATGATGTTATGCCACTACAAGAGTGGACGGACAATTCATGAATGACCAAGTCCTCATAGATCCCCTCAATTCAACCCGAGACACATATACGCGACGGTTGGGGTACTCTTGTGTTGCATGGTAGTTCCCGGCCTTAGGGAATAACCCACTAATCCACTTAGGAATTCTCCACTAGATGTACCCCCAAGGTCTATCAGTCTTACCTTACAGTTCGACTGTAGCCCTCCACGATCAGGCTCATTCAGTTGTACTTCCCCGAATTACTAGGTTTGTTAGACCCTCCCTATATGATGACAAAATAGTCCTAACTTCAAAATTTACAACACATATCTCATACTTACTCGATCACCACAACTAAATAAGTTTTAGTTTGCCTCCACAATATTAATCATTATATATGTATATCAATCAATCACAATAAATTCCCAATATTTGGTTTATACTACTCAAAATAAACGATCCAGTTTCATCAATCACATAATAAGGAATCAATTAGGTGCCACAGTCAAGTAGTATCACAATTTCAATAAAGTAACAAGGACACTGAAGTACATATCATTCAAACAATAACAATCAATATAAGATCTCATAAAATCATACAACATGCAATCTTGATATAAATAAATTCTCGACAATTCTATAGTTGAAGATATTTCTCAACGAATCTGATCCGCTTATTTAACGTGTTGCATCTTCGCCAACCACCGTCTGTAACAGTCCACGAGCGAAAATAAATCAACGCCACAACCAATTACAAATTAATTATTTGCTCCGACGAATAAACAATTTACTCAATAATAATATATAAATAAATTATCTACTATTTGTAATATAATCCAATAATACATTTAATATCATCGAAACATGCGTATTAGTATACTAAGTTTAAAAAAATCTTAATTTTAATTAAAATAAAATAGACTGACGTATTTAAATGATTATGGCGTATATCTATAGTATGGGTGTTAAGAATAGGTGAATAACATGTCCTATGTAACGAAATTGATGAGTATTGCAGACAACTTTTAATTATAACTAAAATGAAATGAATCATTTTAGACGTAAAATGATTTTAGGATATCTGCTCAGTATTAATGTACTTCGGTCATATCAGGTCTATTATCACAAATAAAAAAATATTAAATTTAAAAGGATACACGCCTTGTATTATAATAATTTGTATAAACTATAAAATAAAAGTTATAAGAATTCATACAAAGATAAGAAGAGATATAAGAGGGACAGTTTAGTGCAAACTTATGTAACTAAATTTTCCATATGAAGATATAGATCCTAGCGTAACTCATTGTTTAAGGAAATCGTTGAGCAATGCATTAATCAGTTAAGATGAGCCAGAGCGATCAAAATACCATAATCACAATTATGCTTAAGCTTGAGCACATGATAAAATATTACAAAAATCCAAATGTTGTTTTGCTATCACTGCTTATTGAAATTTGTGAAAACACAACATCGCACACATAATTCAAATTGTAGAAAATTGTTATTATTTATGAAAGGTAATGTTCATATTATTGCTATAATTTTCCCTATCATTATTCACTATTATGATTTGATCATGGTAACAGAGAGGAAGAAGCATAGTTGATGGTTTTGGTGTTATAAGGCGGCTATCGTTGGCACGCTAATCCTACTTTTGTCTTTCTTCTGATCTTTCTTTCAGGCTATCACTTCTATATATATATATATATATATATATATATATATATATATATAGATCGTCTTTTTCCTACCACCACCTCCCTCTTCACCC
>NC_021161.2:18968038-18970331 GCF_000331145.2 Cicer arietinum | reverse complement strand
TTATTATTATTATTATTATTATTATTATTATTATTATTATTATTATTATTATTATTATTATTATTATTATTATTATTATTATTATTATTATATAAAATAAATAGATTTAATAACAATGATCACTAATTTTTATTTAAATAACTATAAAGACAACAAAAAGACACGTCAAAAAATTATTGCACAACAAGAAACACATGCATAAGAAAATATCACTACTTTATAATAATAATAAATTCAGGTATAACAATAAATTAAGGTGTTACAAGTTGTGTTTGATTCTTAAAATAATAATAAAAATATATTTTTATGATGATTTTATTTAAAATTTAGATTAGTCACACAAGAGAAAAATAATTTACGCCAAGTTTTACTATGTGCTGTTGTTTTTTTTAAAAAAAAAAAATAATAATAATCTAGAAGATTTGATGTAAAAATAGTTTTTAAAAATCAGGAAAAAAAATATAACTATTTTAGAAGTCTTGATGAATTATAAAATTTTGTATCTAATTTTATATACATGATTTGATTTGATTTCAAAATATAGGTTAAAAAAAATTGATTTTAAGAGTGCTTAAATATCTTGAGAGGTATTTTGATGGTTAAGATATTGGTGAAAATTTAGTAATCTTATTGATTTTAAAAGTAGTGAAAAAAAATCGTAAGATTTATTAAGAAGTAATCCAAGGAAAAGTTTGAAATTATGAAGAAAAATTATTTTATGGTATTAAAAGATTAGTGATCCTTTTAAAATAATTTAAGTGCTTGAAATCAAATTTTAGAGTATTGATTAACCACTAAAATAATTTGTAAAATACATGTTTTTGATGAAGACAAAGACCAAGGAAAGTGATCAAGTTGCAAGCTCAAAAAGAAGTCAAACATCAAAGACAACTATGGTCAAATATGCTAGAAGTTTTATAATGTAAAGGTACATGATGCAATCTAATATTCGTATATTTCAAATGCACATGAGAACCTTTCATTTTAGCATATGCATCAAAAGGATTTTCAAAAAGTAAAAATATATAAATAATGTTTGAAAATAATATTTTTGGCAAAAATACATAAGTGTATTCGAATACAGCATCCTGTATTCGAATACAAAGGAAGTCAAAAGCAAAAATCTCAAAGTTGTATTCGACTACGACTATGTGTAGTCGAATACAAAGTAAGTTAGTGGCAAATTTTCACTAATCTGTATTCGACTACACACATGTGTATTCGAATACAAGGTGTAATTTTTGAATATTTTGAACGTTACAAAGAGGTGTATTCGAATACACACATCCTGTATTCGAATACAACTGGAAGCAATACAATTTTTCAGATCTGGAATGGCCCCAAATCATTGTATTCTTTCATCAAACATCTTGGATCAATGGCCACGAATCTGAAGAGATGTTTATGGAGTATACATACACCATAACTTCAGATCAAACAAGAATCAAT
Source organism: Cicer arietinum (assembly GCF_000331145.2). Classification (NCBI taxonomy): domain Eukaryota; kingdom Viridiplantae; phylum Streptophyta; class Magnoliopsida; order Fabales; family Fabaceae; genus Cicer; species Cicer arietinum. The sequence continues at coordinate 18,968,882 of NC_021161.2, read as the reverse complement.
CCTACAACCAAACCTTGAATAAACTTTCTAAAATGTTTTGAGTTTTTCAAAGTTTCACTTTTATATTTCAAGTACAAATTTTACATTTTCATATCATTGAGAAAAGTTCTCTAGTGTACTTGAAATTATATTAGATTGTTATCATTGTACATCAACTGTTATATCATATTGATCTAAGTCAAAATCCATATTGCTAAACCATTCAAGTGTTGTAAACTAAGATAGTGGTGTACTTTCTTCAAGTGTTGTAAATTGAGGAAAGTGGTGTTCTTTCTTCAAGTTTTGTAAACTAAGATAGTGGTGTGCTATCTTAGGGTGATTGTTAGGAGTTTGTAACAAAGGTCCTATGGTGGGGCTTGTACTTATTCTAACAATAGTGGAAAATCTCTTGTGGTGTGCAAGAGGACTAGATGTACCCTTGGTCATATGGGGAACCAGGATAATATCTTTGTGTTCTTTATTTTTCTGCCATTTATCTTTTCCATACACTATCTTAAATCAGAAAAATTAAACACTAAATCTCTAAAAACAAGAAAATTCTAAACACCTAATTCACCCCCACTCTTAGGCGCACTCCTGTACTTACATAATTTATGTACTACGAGATTTATTTTAGTTTTATGATTGTTATATTAACTTCGAGTAAAAATAGTTGCATACTTTATCTACTAATTGAAAAATATTTGTTTCAATATTTGTTAAATGATAAAGATTGATTAAAAGAAAAGTTAATTAATAATTTATTTGTGATCAATTTATAGTTATTGGATTGGTACGAGGATATTCTACATCATGATGTCAACTATTGAATTAGTTATATGCATGTATATGATTATGTAAATAT
>NC_021161.2:18967579-18967964 GCF_000331145.2 Cicer arietinum | reverse complement strand
TATTTCATCAATCGAATTATTGATTATATATTGATGTTAGTGTCATTTCTTTTTGTAACTAGTTGTAAATTACAAATAAATTATTGTGAATGTGTAATTAAGTGAGCTTTTAACTTGAATTAAGGAGTAGGAGTTGTGGCACCACCTTTGCAATCCTGAACCACGTTAAAGATACTTTTAGTTATCCATGTTTAAATTTGAATGACTCTAGTTATGGATCCTTAAGTAGTTGACTACATCAGTAGGAGGGACTAGCTACCCCGATTATTCATGGTCGATAAAAGAGGCAACAATAACTCATTGTTATTATTGTTAGAAATACTTGTAAAATTTATTTTGGAAATGGTTAGATTTTTATCTCTTATACAACTTTAAGTGATTATGA
>NC_021161.2:18962723-18967390 GCF_000331145.2 Cicer arietinum | reverse complement strand
TGATTGTAAGACTTTGAAAATTAATTTGGACTTTGAGTGTGTTTAGCTTTATATGAAAATATTTATCTTATTTCACTATGATTATACACACAAATTTTTTAAAGATTAAGTGATTGTATGTCATTGAGTTGTTATATGCATTTCTATTTGTAATTCTTGAAGGTGTGAAATATTTTAAATATTCTTCTATATGTCTAACTTTGGGAAACTTGTAGAGTCATTACTATTTGGATTTAGACATTCTTTAAGGAGAGTAAAACTAATACAATATTGTTTGAGGAGTTACTTGAACTTGAAAGCGTATTTGATATATGTGTTATTTGATACAACTGAATGTGGTATGTTGTTGTTGAGTATGATGTGTTTAATTGATTTATGGTGTCATGTTAGCCTATTATGCTAAACTAATTGATTTTTGACATATTGTGCTTAAATAAGTAGTGAATGTCCTAAATATGTTTATAGACTAAATTTGGTTCTTGAGGGTGATAAGTTAGATATTAGTTCACTCACTGCAAATTTCGAGGATGAAATTCTTTAACAAGGGGAGAGTTGTAACACCCCAAATTTTATAATAAAATATTTTATTAATTAAATAGGATTTTAAATAATTAATTTGATGTTAAATTTATTTTTAATATATTGATAAATTTTGGGATAATTTTAATTAAATGGGTGCTTCTATGATGTGTTAGTTTTATAAATATTAGATTAAATGAGCGATATAAATAATAACTATTATATTTTATTATTTGATATATTTTTTAAAAAAATAATAGTATTTTAGTGTAATATTTTAAAGAAAAAGATTTTATGTGATTTTACGTGTATATACACGTACTCAATTAATGTAATACTTTTCTATGCGCTTGACTGATGTTGAGTATGCACGTAGTTATATTTCAATTATTTATAACCATTTTCTATTTTTAGTTATTTTTTTATAAATAATTATCTTGAGATAGAATTGATATTGTGTTTGATTTCGTTTATTTTTATATACTTGATATGACATTGTGATTTTATATATATTTATTAAGATTTAGTAATTAATATAAGTTGTTGATGTCATATTTATTTATTTTATAATTTTGACTATTCTCTAATGATGGTAATATTTTAATTTCAGGATTTGTAAAAATAAGTATTATTATAGGGATTATTTTGAATATGAGGGTTTTGATTATTAATGTATTTTAAAAGATTAATTACTTTAATTACTTCATTTTATAAAATATTGCTTTTGAAAAATTAGTAATACGTTGGTAATTAAATTATGTTTGAAAAAAAAGTGTTACATAAAATAGTTTTGATAATTATTTGTTTTATTTAAAAAATAAAAAATAAATAGAAGAAATAAATAAAATTTGTTTTATGGATTAGATACATATTTAAGAGTAAAATCTAATTAAATAATAAATAAAAAAATATTAATTGAAAATAACAAGAATGAAGGGCATGAGAAAGAGAGAGTATCCTAGACACAAAATAGGGCAGCCACACGTTGAGAGAAAAAGAAGAAAATTGATACCGTTCATCGATGACTATCGCGGAAAAGTTTCTCCCTTTTTTCGTCCAAAATTCATCCGATTTGAGTGAAATCAACCCCAAAACGACCGTGTGAAAAGTGGCTATATTATCCACTGACTGGTTTTCTGATTTATGATCGATTGAAGAACAAAAGTCAAAGAAAAAAGATTGTTTGCTCGTGAAATCGTACGTGTGTGTGAAAGTGTCGAAATAAGGTAAGGGGTGAGAGAGCGTTTGAATTCATGAGTATAATATAATGTGAGATAAACGGAAAAATCGTATTTCCCAATGATTCATTTGGGGCTCACTACGTACGGCAGTAGTCCTTTGAGTGATAAATTGATTAATATGAAAATATGGAAATTGTGAGATTAAAATATGAAATAGAAATATTTATAAGGTATTGATTGATTTAATTTAGTTAAATGTGTGGTATTTGATATTATTGTGATTTGTAATTTCAAATGAATTTGATGCATATGTTTGATTAGACGAATTTATGTGATGTGACAATTAAATATGGATGCATGGTATGATATATGTATGCGGGATGATAATGATGATTTTTGATCGATGATAGTGATCTTATAAAATTGTGATGAGTTTATATCATTATTATGATTATGTATCATTAGTGATGTTATAAAATTATGATGAGTTTATATGATGATTATGATTTTGTATGATTAATGATGTTATAAAATTGTGATGAGAATATTGAAGTACCCCATATATGATGAAATAGTGATGATTTATAAAGATGATGCTCTCAATGGAGTAGTCTAAGCAAACGGGAGGAGAAAACAAATATTAAGAATTTGTGAGTGAAGATTATTTTGTCATCATATAGGTAGGGCCTGACAAGCCTAGTGATTCCGGGGAAGTACAACTGAATGAGTCTGGTCGTGGCGGTCTGATGTTGAGCCTTAAGGCAAGATTGTTAGACCTTGGAGGTATTCGGGTGGGGAATTCCTAGGTGGCTTGGAGGTGGCACTCCAAATGTCGGGAGCTACCACGCAACACAGTTTACCTCGACTGTCACGTATATGTGTCTTAGGTTGAGTTGAAGAGATCTATTAAGACATGGCCAATTTGAATTATCCGTCAACCGGGATGGTGGCATAGTATCAAGCCTCCTAACCAAGTACTTCAGAGTTAGAATGGTACCACATTGTGAAGTAGAGTCTAAGCTCATGCATAGCATTGAATTTTATTGTGATTTTTTTGTTGTGATTAATATGTATCGTGGGTGGCGATAATTTCTTTTAGACGATTTGATGTTATAGTGAAATTTATTGATTTTTCTTGAGTGATTTTGACCTTTTAATGTGATATTTTCATGATGAAAGTTTGTGTAATGATACGGTTCTATTATGATTGTTTGTGTGTTCTTCTTACTTCTATTATACTGTCATCATGATTTCGAAACTCACCTCCTTCGTAGTTTGTGTTTGATTGGCTTGACCCTGCATTTGTGAAATTGCAGTTATTACAGGTTAATGAATCTTGAAGTTCAAGTTTGGGAGGAACCACACTCTGATATGTGATACCGGAAATAAGAGCTTAAATTGTATTTTACTTATTTAATTGAAACAAATTTTTGTATGAAAATCTTAGAAGTACTAGTAAGTTTTTAAATTAAATCAAGTAATAATGCTTAAAATCATGCTTATTGAGTTTACACTATTTTATTCGAGAAAATAAGTTTACAAAAGTTTTTATTTTCTTGGAAAGATATTTTTATTTATCTGCTGCAAATTTTATAGAAATATAATACAAATTATTATATATATATTATTTTGGGGTTTAGGGTGTCACATCGGAAGCTACCATGCAACACACGTTTACCTCGATTGTCATGTATATGTGTCTCGGGTTGAGTTGAGGGGATCTATGAGGACAGTGTCAATTTGATTTGTCCGTCCACCGGGATGGTGGCATAGTATCAAGCCTCCTAACCAAGTACTTCAGAGTTAGAATGATACCACATTGTAAAGTAGAGTCTAAGCTCATGCATAGCGTTGCATTTTATTGTGATTATTTTATTGTAATTAATATGCATCGTATGTGGTGATAATTTCTCTTAGACGATTTGATGTTATAGTAAAATTTATTGATTTTCCTTGAGTGATTTTGACTTTTAACGTGATATTTTCTTGAGGAATGTTTGTGTAATGGTACGGTTCTATTGTGAGTGTTTGCGTGTTCTTCTTACTTATATTATACTATTAACATGATTTCAAAACTCACCTCATTCGTTGTTTGTGTTTGACTGGTTTGGCCTTGTGTTTGTGAAATCGCAGTTCTTACAGGTTAACGAGTCTTGAAATTTAAGTTGGAGAGAAACCTTGCTCTGATAGGTGATACCGGGAATTAAGAGTTGTAATTTATTTTTTTAGTAATGTAATTACAAATGACTTTTTATATGAAAATCTTAGTACTAGTAAGTTTTTAGAATTAAAATAAGAATTTATAGTTAAATCAAGTTCATTAAGATTAAATTGTTTTATTTGAGTAATAAAGTTTGAATTGTTGCACGTGTACTTTGAAAAACGTAATATCCTAAATTAGTTACAAAAGTTTTTATTTTCTTGGAAACACATTATCTCTATCCGCTGCATTTACTCAAAAAAAAATCTAGTATAAATTATTATATATGTTACTTTGGGTGTTTAGGGTGTCACAGTCTTGGCCGAGAAGGAGAGAAGAAAGAGGAGAAGAAGAGGAGAAAATGTGAGGTGGAAAAGAATGAGGTGTAGAGAAGTGATATAGAAAGAGAGTGAATATGAGTGGGGGTAGTTATTTATTAATTACTATTATTATTATTAATTATTATTTTTTAAAATTATTAAATTGAAGGCGGACCTCACTTTTCAACCGAAACTAGTGCAAATAATAGACCGTGACATCAAGATGTTGAGAAACAGAAAGATACCATTGATGAAGGTTCTTTGGGTAGGATAACCATCGGAAGAAGCCATTTGAGAGTTTGAAGCCGAGATGCAAAAAAAATTATCCTCATCTATTTTCAAAGTAAGATTTTCAATTTAAAGGAACAAATTTCTTAAGAAAAACAGTGTAACATCCCATAAACTTATTTAGTATTATATATATATATATATATATATATATATATA
>NC_021161.2:18938968-18961687 GCF_000331145.2 Cicer arietinum | reverse complement strand
CAATTAATCAAATTTACATTACTTTTAGAAGCACCTTTAAATAAAAATATGTTATTAAAAAATATCTATGTATAGAACTAAATAATAAAAATATAACAAATTTAAATATGTGTCTCTTAACTTGTTTCTAATCTTATAATTGTTAAAAACTATATTCTTAAAATTCTTTTTAGAATATAAGAAATTTATAACAAAAAAATAATATAACATAATTAAACTACATACTTTTGCACGATGATTTACAAAAATTGATCAAATATATAATATAAATAAAGTATAAAATTGCGTGGTGATGAAAAAACTTTTACAAATGGATTCTTGTAATAAAGAAACCAGACGAATTATAGCAAAAATTTATATTATAAAAATATTAATATTTTTTTGTCAATATAAAAGTAAAAAAATTAATTCACAATAAACTTAATTTTTAGGGCGCATACATGAAATGATGTTAGTATCATAACAAAATATAAAGTAAGAGAAATTTAATTCGCAAAAGAATTTATGAGGAAATCAAAAATTTATTTTTTAAATTTTAACTATATAATTTAGAATAATTACGTAGTTAAAATTCTTTATAGAATTCTTTTTTTTTTTTAATATTTAATTATTGATATAATTTCCTAAAATCATGTTATACTTTGTGATGGTTTAGAAAAATTAAACAAATAAGTTAAGAAAAAAATTCATAAAAATACATTTTGGTAATGAATAATGCAAATAAGTTCAGATCCAAAATAGTACATATGAATTTCAGGAACATTTTATAAAGTTCTGTAGCAATAATTTTAGAGAATGTAAAAAAATAAAATTTATTTTCATTAATTAAATCAATTTCTGGTAAAAAAAGTAGTGAAAATTAGTTTTGGTTAAAAGCAATACAAATGAGTTTTAGTAAAAATTTATTAAAAAAAATAGTATTAACACTTTTTAAAAGTAAAAATATTTATTCACTTTTCTTACACCAACTTTCTAGTCTATTTAATTGAAATGATGTTATTCTTTTCAAAAAATCATAAAATACATAGTTAAATTAAATAAAATGACTTCTCAAAGCTATCAATCTACTTATCTTTTTGAAATTTTATGCATTACTTTGATTTTGATTTTAGGTAAGGAGAAAAGTTGGTTGACACATGATTATCGAAAAATTACTAGTCTAAATTGAAAGTTGTTATTACTTGTTATACCCTAAAATTGTATAATTTATGATTTAAAAATTAAGGGTCTTACACACATCTTCAGTCAGGTGTGTCCAACTACCTTCCCATCTATAGGGTACTAACCGGTGGGAAGATCCTGTTTTTCATCTGAGGGCAAAGCCCAGATTTCCACAATAGTTGTAAAGGGCCACCAACCGAAATTCACAAATAACACATAGCATTTAAATTTCAAATGCATAAAATGGCCTTTCAACTTAGCATGCACCTTGAAAGGGTTTCCATATGTTAAACATGCATAATCAAAGTTGAAAAATGAAGTTTTAAACAAAACTGCACTAACATATTCGAATACAACATCTCTGTATTCGAATACAAGGCTGTTTCAGAAGTCAGCAGCAACAACAGGATGCTTGTATTCGACTACAAGGCTGTGTATTCGACTACACATAAGTCAGTAGCCAAAGCAGGATGGTTGTATTCGAATAGAAGCTTATTGTATTCGAATACACATCAGAAAACGACAGAAAACAACAAAAATATGTTTTTAAAGAGGTTTCGCAATCCATCAACACTTCCACTCAAATACAAACAATCACACTTAGCAATTATGGCACAATCACATCAACAACTTGAGTTTACACACGCAATCATATCATTAAATCAAACATGACTCGTGAGGTTTCGCAATCAATCAACACTTGCACACAAATCCAAACAATCACACTTAGCAATTATGTCATAATCACAACAACAACTTGAGTTTACACACACAATCATAACATTAAATCAAGTATGACTCGCGTGCCAAGCACTCTAAAGAAATACGTATATGCCAAAATGCATGGACTCAGAATTCCAATCAAAACCCTCCTCGAAATGCCGTAAATAATAATTGTACCGCCTATCACAGACTGAAGTACTAAATTACCGAGGTGCCACCTATCACGGGTCAGCACGATTTACTAAAAACGTAAAGTGTAAATGTACCGCTTATCACATGCCGAAGTACTATTTACCGAGGTGCCACCTATCACGGGTCAGCACGATTTACCAAAAATGTGTAGTCTATCGTGGACCTTACACGATGCGACAATCCCTACAAGGATAAGATGAACCAACAAATTACATGGCATCATCTCGTGGCCCATCCAGTCACCACTATAACCATGGCCCATCCGGTCGCCATGTACAATGAAATGCATGAGCATACTCTCACTCTATCCACGATAATCATTAAGTAAATGCATATATTAAAAGATTTCCCACATTTATTACTAATTTAACTCTAACGATTTTCACGACAATCATTAAGTAAATGTATATATTAAAAGATTCCCCATTTTTAATACTCATTTAACTCTAACGATTTTCAAATTCCACATAAAGCATACTCAAATATTTATTTTCCACCATACACATCAAATTTAATCCACAATTTACATTAAATTCGATCAATTCAAAAACCACAAAATCCACACCAAGTTCAATCATCAATCACCACAAATTTCCACAAAACTCAAACATAACACATGCCAAACTAATCTTCACAAACCACAACTCAAACACATCAAATTCCTTTTCCTCAACAACACACAGATGAATCAAATTCCTTTTCCACGAAAACACTCATCAATTTCACCAAAAACCCAACTCCAAACTTTCACCCATAAAAGCATTAAATTCATTTTCCCCAAATCTACACTTCAAACCCAACAAATTTTATTTTCCACACTACCACGAATAATTCCCTAAATGCAAACTAAAAGTTTGGAAGGAGTCCTTACCTTAACGATAGCTCTAACACGCGATTACGGTACCATAATTAATTCCGATAAAAACTACGCTCGCGTCGCCGCTTCCAAAGCTAGCTCACTAGCACCGTAGGGCTGAGATGAGCAACTTTCTCTTCTATCACTTCTCGAAAACGAAGCTTAGATCTAGAAGAAAAGTGAAGGTTTGTATTTATGGGTTTTGGTTTCGTGAAACAGAGAGCGAAGGAAGAAAGGTTTCTCGCGAAAGCTGGAAATGATTTTCTGTTTCTTTCTTTTCTTCCCCTTTTCTTTCCTTTTCATTTCCTTCTCTTTCCTTTTCTTTCCTTTCTATTTCCTTTTATTTCTTTTCCTTTTCCTTTCTTTTTCCCTCCAAACATATATATATATTTTTATATATATTAACTATAACTTAACAAATATCTAAAAATATCTATATATTAATCAAAATCACCATTTCACCCATAACCTCTCAAACCATTTGACAAAAATATCTACTCTCACCGCAACTCAATTGGCAGATACAATTTTCAGCAACCCGAAATATTTTTAACAAAACTACCCAGAATTAAATTCTTCGTAACATAAATAAATTATTCTTCGACAAATAATTTTAATCGAGGAATCAAAAGATAATTTTGGGCATTAAACTCACAAAATATCAATAACTTGGCTAAAAAGTCTCAGAGTTCAATACCAAAATACACCAAATACATAAATTAGAATTTAAAATTATGGGTCTTACATTACTACCCCCCTAAAATTAGTTTCGTCCTCGAAACTACGCGTCGATAAACAACTCAGGGTGTTCTTCTCTCATCTAGCTCTCTAGTTCCCAAGTCGCATCTCTAGTAATTGGGTTCCAAATCACCTTGACCAACGAAACATCCTTGGTCCTCAATCACTTAATCTTCCTGTCATCAATTCTTACAAGTGGTACTTCGAATGACAAGTTATCCTTCAGTTGAATTGTATCTGGTTCGATCACATGAGACGGATCTGCAAGATATTTCCTTAACTGTGACACGTGAAACACATCATGAATATTGGACAGTATCGGAGGCAATGCAATCCGATAAGCAACAGGTCCAATTCGTGCAGAAATCTGATACGGTCCAATAAACTTAGGAGTCAATTTCTTCGATGTCAAGGCTCTACCAACTCCAGTAGTAGGGGTGACTCTTAGAAATACATGGTCACCCTGTTCGAATTCTAAAAGTCTACGACGCTTGTCCGCATAACTCTTCTGACGATCTTGTGAAATCTTCATTTTCTCCTTTATCCTCTTGACCTTATCTGTAGTCTGTTGTACCATCTTCGGTCCTACAATCATACTTTCACCGTCCTTATACCAACACAAAGGCGTTTGACACTTACGCCCATATAAAGCCTCATATGGTGCCATTCAAATACTAGCGTGGAAACTATTGTTGTAGGTAGACTCAACCAACGAAAGTACATCATCCCAACTTCCTCTATCATCTAATACACATGCTCTCAAAAGATCTTCCAAGGACTAATTTGTCCTCTCAGTCTGTTTGTCCGTTTGTGGATGGTAAGCTGAACTTAATCTTAGTTTCGTTCCCAACACTTCATGTAATGCTCCCCAAAAGTGTGATGTGAACTTTGGGTAACAGTCAGATACGATACTCAACGTTGCTTCGTGTAATATCACAATCTCAGCAATGTAGATCTCAGTTAGCTGATCTACCTTATAAGTGGTCTTTACTGGTAAAACGTGTGCAGATTTAGTCAATCGATCCACTATCACCCATATAGAATCAATCTTTCTCCTTATTTTCGGCAATCTAGTTACAAAACCCATGGAAATGATGTCCCATTTCCACTCAAGTATATCTAAAGGTTGCAACATTCCTGCAGGTCGCTGATGTTCCACTTTTGTTTTCTGGCCGGTTAAAAAAGTTGACACATACTCTGCTACATGTCTCTTCATTCCTGGCCACCAATAATTCTGCCTCAAATCGTGATACATCTTTGTTGCTCCAGGATGAATACTCAATTTACTCTTATGAGCCTCTTCTAAAATTGTCTTCTCATATTTGTAATTTCTAGTACACAAATCCTACCATTACATCTCAAAATATTATCTGGTCCGATATTAAACTCGGTTGTCTTCCCTTGCATTATTAAGTTCATCTTCTCTTGAATTAAGACGTCATCTTGAGAATTCCCAATGTCTTCCAGTAGTCCACTCGAAATCTTAATCATTTCAAATTTCAAAATTCCTGGTGCAAACTCTACGTTCAAGTGTAGGTCTCTAAAATCTTCCTACAACTCTTGTTGTCTAGCCATCATTGTTGAAGACACCGATACACTTCTTCTGCTCAACACATCAGCCACTACATTGGCCTTCCCAAGGTGGTACTACGGTGTGAAATCAGAATCCATGAGAGTCTTCATCCATCGTCTTTGACGCATTTTCAATTCCTTCTGATCAAACAAATATTTCAAACTTTTATGGTCACTGAACACTGTGAGTCTGCATCCATATAAATAGTGCCTCCAGATCTTCCATGCAAAAATTCCAGCAGCAAGCTCCAAGTCATGAGTAGGATAGTTTCTTTCATGAATCTTCAATTGCCTTGAGGCGTAAGCTACAACTTTCTTGTGTTGCATCAGAACACATCTCAAACCTTGGTGAGACGCATCGCAGTAAGCTTCATATGGTTTTTCTGATTGCGATAATACCAATACTGGTGAGGTCGTCAATTGTCTCTTTAGTAACTGAAGATTTTCCTTCCACTTCTCCGTTCATGCGAACGGTTGATCTTTTCTAGTAAGTTGTGCCAATGGAGCTACAATCTTAGCAAAACCTTCAATAAACCTCCTGTAGTACCCTGCTAGTCCTACGAAACTTAAATTAAGAGTAATAACCGCACTGGATTTGCACTCAACTCAACATAGATGATATAACTTTCTTCGTCATGCTTCCGTGAAGAAAGTGTCGTCTATCCCTTTTCATAGATATTTAATAACATTACGCGCTTTCATAGTCGGTAAGACTCGTCCATTCCATTCAACATGATTTTGTTTACTATCAACAAGAGATTAAGGATGATCAGTTCCTCAATTTGTCAATAAGTAGCCAACAACCATGATTGTGGCTTAAACTATCTTAACCGAATTGTAATAACGCTCCTTTAACTTCGATACAAGCTTCTTTTGTTGATACCTAAGCACCAAATGCTATTCCAAATGGAATCCCTATCTTCTCAATAATTTCAGGGTGTTCACACCTCTTTGACAGTTATCAAACTTCATCCAGTCTTATCCTGAAATCTACCAGGCAAGCATCTAATACTCTTCTTAAAAAGCTCTCCACTTAGATCCTTACATAAAATCGCATATCCGTTTAATGTTAATCCATCCATACTCATCATCTTCAAGTTACCAACAACAACATAACATCTATGTCCTTGTAACCACTTCATAAATCCCATGTCATCATGATTCGCTTCAACCCTACCTGACAATTCGTCATTTCGAATATCTTTTCCACTTCTTGAATCCACTTATCAGCTTTTTCTGAGTTCTCATCACTTGTAACAACGAGAATCTTCCAATCCCTTTGACGAAGCAACACGGATCTCTCTTTCCCTCTTCTCTAGATCTCGCAGAGTCTTGGCAGCTGTTTGTGCATCAACAGAAGCGTTATTCATTGCTTCAACCATTTGATGATTCCTATTAACGTTGACTTTTGCAGCATCATTCCTTCTTGGAGACATTGTTTCCTCAAAACCAACATCAAGAAGAAATCTTAGCACCACTTAGAATAATTCCAAAAATAACTTCTGACTACATCAACACATAATAAGTACCTCTGATCTGACAACTCAGACCAATTACCCCGACGCATGATCAAATAACGACTCCCAACCTACTGGTTCACCTACAACCTAAACTAAAAGCTCCACAACCCTAAAGAAATCCAAACCAAAGCTCTGATACCACAATTGTAACAGCCCGATTTTTAACAGCGCGAGTGTATTTTTTTTAAAAAATACAAATTCATAAAAACAAAGAAATAAAGAAGGAAATACTTTTGGATAAATATTTAAGTCGTAACACAACGACAAAAGTCAACAACATTTACAAGCAGCGGAAATAGTTTGAAATAAAAATCCAAAGTATTTAAAACATCAAAATGCATCGGGACTATGAGACCTATCACACATAACTCATACCCCTGGGTTATTCTTGGCAGACACCTGTACAATAGCACTGTCCAAGAATCTTAACTTCCCCACGTCACATCAAAAAGTGGTACATGGACCCATCAAAATAAAAGTCTAGCTGACAATATTGGTATAGGTACAGTCTTCCAACATACATCAAATACATACACAAAAGAAAGACCTCTAGTCCCTATACAACCGTCAAATCTGATCATACTACAAAAAATATACAACCCGGGTGATCTCCACGTGCCCCGCAAGATCCTCCTGACACAACTCCAGTCATGTGTGTCCAACTACCTTCCCATCTATAGGGTACTAACCGGTGGGAAGATTCGGGTTCTCATCTGAGGGCAAAGCCCAAATTTCCACAATAGTTGTAAAGGGTCACTAACTGAAATTAACAAATAACACAACATTTAAATTTCAAATGCATAAAATGGCCTTTCAACTTAGCATGCACCTTGAAAGGGTTTCCATATGTTAAACATGCATAATCAAAGTTGAAAAATGAAGTTTTAAACAAAACTGCACTGTCGTATTCGAATACAACATCTCTGTATTCGAATACAAGGATGTTTTAGAAGTCAACAGCAACAACAGGATGCTTGTATTCGACTACAAGGTTGTGTATTCCACTACACAGAAGTCAGTAGCCAAATCAGGATGGTTGTATTCGAATACAAGCTTCTTGTATTCGAATACACATCAGAAAATATCAGAAAACAACAAAAAACAGCTTTTAAAGAGGTTTCGTAATCCATCAACACTTCCATACAAATCCAAACAATCACACTTAGCAATTATGGCACAATCACAACAACAAATTGAGTTTACACACACAATCATATCATTAAATCAAACATGACTCGTGAGGTTTCGCAACACCAATTTAACTCGTCAAATAAGAAAAAAATTCCAGATTTTTAATAACCCCAATTTCTCTCTAAAATACCCGACTTCTCCGTTTGTAGAATTCATTATTTTGCACCGTTCTCCTTCACCGTAAGTATGATTTTAGTGAAACCAACGCCAAAACGACCGTGTGAAAAGTGGCTATACTATCCACTAGTTGGTTTTTCTGATTTATGGTAATTTTCCTTGACCGATTTTGGAATTTAGTTTTTAGAGTATCTTCTCATAATTTATTTTTAATGTTTACCCTTAAATTGTAGAGTTAGATCGATTGAAGGACATTAAATAATAATTAATTTTGTCCTAGCAAAATAAAAATAATATTAGCAAAACAAAAATATAAATAAAGGGACCAATGAGTTTGACTCATGTGTGAACCCTAATTATTAATAAATTAAAATAAACAAAAAAGGGAAGCGAAGGGAGTTGGATCTTGGGAAGGGGAGCCGTAAAACCAAAGAAGAAACACGACAATAACATATCGTTTGACACTGGTGGTCGATAACTGTTCCATATAACTTTCTCCATTTTCGCCCAAATTTGAGTATGTTATTTCATTCATTTAACTCGTCAATTAAGCATAATTTTCCAGATTTTTAACAACCCCAATTTCTCTCTAAAATACCCGACTTCTCCGTTTGTAGAAATTGTTATTTTGCACCGTTCTCCTTCACCGTAAGTCCGATTTGAGTGAAACCAACGCCAAAATGACTGTGTGAAAAGTGGCTATATTATCCACTGATTGGTTTTCTGATTAATGGTAATTTTCCTGACCATAATTTATGGTATCTTCTCATAATTTATTTTTAATGTTTACCCATAAACTGTCGAGTTAGATCAATTGAAGGACAAAGAGTTAATGAACCAATTACAAATTAATTATTTGCTCCAAAGAATAAATAACTTACTCAATAATAACATATAAATAAATTATTTACTATTTGTAATATAAACCGATAATACATTTAATATCATCGAAACATGCGTATTAGTATACTAATTTTAAAAAAATTCCAAATTTTAATTAAAATAAAATAGAATGACGTATTTAAATGATTATGGCGTATATCTATAGTATGGGTGTTAAAAATAGGTGAATAACATGTCCTATGTAACGAAATAGATAAGTATCGCAGACAACTTTTAATTATAACTAAAATAAAATGAATAATTTTAGACGTAAAATGATTTTAGGATATCTGCTCAGTATTAATGTACTTCGGTCATATCAGATCTATTATCACACCCTGTATTACTATAATTTGTATAAACTATAAAATAAAAATTATAAGAATTCATACAAAGATTAGAAGATATATAAGAGGGACAGATTTAGCGCAAACTTATGTAACTAAATTTTCTATAGGAAGATATAGATCCCAGCCTAACTAATTGTTTAAGGAAATCATTGAGCAATGCATTAATCAGATAAGACGAGCTAGAGCGATCAAAATACCATAATCAGAATTATGCTTAAGCTTGAACACATGATAAAATATTACAAAAATCCAAATGTTGTTTTGCTATTTCCGCTTATTGAAATTTGTGGAAACACAACTTCACACACATAGTTCAAATTGTAGAAAATTGTTATTATTTATGAAAGGTAATGTTCATATTACCGCTATAATATTGCCTATCACTATTCACTATTATGATTCGATCATGGTAACAGAGAGGAAGAAGTATACTTGATGGTTTTGGTGTTATAAGGCGGCTATCGTTGGCACGCTAATCCTACTTTTGTCTTTCTTCTTATCTTTGTTTCAGACTATCAATATCTTTCTTTCCTTTTACTATGAATATCTCATCATCATAATCATCACCTTTTACTATGAATATCATCATTATTGTCATCATCGTCGTCATCATCATCATCATCATCATCATCACCACCTTTTACTATGAATATCATCATCATCATCATCATCATCATCATCATCAAAATCATCATCTTCATCATCATCATCATCATCATTATCATTATTATTATTATTATTATTATTATTATTATTATTATTATCATTATTATTATTTTTATTCAGTTTATATGGCGAATTCAATTTAGGTCCATTAATTCAATTTATGACTAATACAATTTATAAAATATGCTATTAATAGATATTATTGGCTATGTGCTGTTTTTTTTACTATGTGCTGTTTTTTTTTATAAAAAATATAATAATAATCTAGAATTATTGATGTAAAAATAGTTTTTAGAAATCAGGAAAAAAAAATATAACTATTTTAGAAGTCTTGATGAATTATAAAATTTTGTATCTAATTTTATATACATGATTTGATTTGATTTCAAAATATAGGTTAAAAAAAATTGATTTTAAGAGTGCTTAAATATCTTGAGAGGTATTTTGGTGAAAATTTAGTAATCTTATTGATTTTAAAAGTAGTGAAAAAAATAGTAAGATTTATTAAAAAGTAATCCAAGGAAAAGTTTGAAATTATGAAGAAAAATTATTTTATGGTATTAAAAGATTAGTGATCCTTTTAAAATAATTGAAGTGCTTGAAATCAAATTTTAGAATATTGATTAACCACTAAAATAATTTATTAAAAAGTAATCCAAGAAAAAATTTGAAATTATGAAGAAAAATTATTTTATGGTATTAAAAGATTAGTGATCCTTTTAAAATAATTTAAGTGCTTGAAATCAAATTTTAGAGTATTGATTAACCACTAAAATAATTTATGTACTACGAGATTTATTTTAGTTTTATGATTGTTATATTAACTTCGAGTAAAAATAGTTGCATACTTTATCTACTAATTGAAAAATATTTGTTTCAATATTTGTTAAATGATAAAGATTGATTAAAAGAAAAGTTAATAAATAATTTATTTGTGATAAATTTGTAGTTATTGGATTGGTACAAGGATATTCTATATCATGATGTCAATTATTGAATTCGTTATATGCATGTATACGGTTATGTAAATATGAAATTTTTTGTGTTTCAAGTGTTCTAATTTTTGGGAATTAGTGTATAGAGTTATAGTAGTCGAGAGAATTTAAAAGTGGAATAGTTCTATATTTCTTCAATCGAATTATTGATTATATATTGATGTTAGTGTCATTTCTTTTTGTAACTAGTTGTAAATTACAAATAAATTATTGTGAATGTGTAATTAAGTGAGTTTTTAACTTGAAGTAAGGAGTAGGAGTTGTGGCACCGCCTTCGCACTTCTGAACCACGCTAAAGATACTTTTAATCATCCATGTTTGAATTTGAATGACTCCAGTTATGGATCCTTAAGTAGTTGACTACATCAGTAGGAGGGACTAGCTACCCCGATGATTCATGGTCGATAAAAGAGACAACAATAACCCATTGTTATTATTGTTATAAATACTTGTAAAATTTATTTTGGAAATGGTTAGATTTTTATCTCTTATACAACTTTAAGTGATTATGAGTCTTATGTGACATCAATGTTGAATGCTAATAATTGATTACATGACACAAATATTAGGTTGGTGATGTGTACTTAAATTAAACATTCAATTAAGTATGTTTGATCTTCTAAGTAATTTGCTCAAAATGAATAAGGACATTGTATAAATATATTATTTGTTCTATATTCTCTCATTTCATAAGGGCTACAACTAATGTATGAGTTCTATAAATTAATTTTGATTGTAAGACTTTGAAAATTAATTTGGACTTTGAGTGTGTTTAGCTATATATGAAAATATTTATCTTATTTCACTATGATTATACACACACATTTTTTAAAGATTAAGTGATTGTATGTCATTGAGTTGTTATATGCATTTCCATTTGTAATTCTTGAAGGTGTGAAATATTTTAAATATTCTTCTATATGTCTAACTTTGGGAAACTTGTAGAGTCATTACTATTTGGATTTAGACATTCTTTAAGGAGAGTAAAACTAAAACAATATTGTTTGAGGAGTTACTTGAACTTGAAAGCGTATTTGATATATGTGTTATTTGATACAACTGAATGTGATATGTTGTTGTTGAATATGATGTGTTTAATTGATTTATGGTGTCATGTTAGCCTATTATGCTAAACTAATTGATTTTTGACTTATTGTGCTTAAATAAGTATTGAAGGCCCTAAATATGTTTATAGACTAAGTTTGATTCTTGAGGGGGATAAGCTAGATATTAGTTCACTCACTGCAAATTTCGAGGATGAAATTCTTTAACAAGGGAAGAGTTGTAACACCCCAAATTTTATAATAAACTATTTTATTAATTAAATAGGATTTTAAATAATTAATTTGATTTTAAAATTACTTTTAATATATGTTGATAAATTTTGGGATAATTTTCATTATATGGGTGCTTCTATGATGTGTTAGTTTTATGAATATTAGATTAAATGAGCGATATAAATAATAAATATTATATTTTATCATTTGATATATTATTTTAAAAAATAATAGCATTTTAGTGTAATATTTTAAAGAAAAATATTTTATGTGATTTTACGTGTATATACGCGTACCCAATTAATGTAATATTTTTCTGTGCGCTTGACTGATGTTGAGTATACACGTAGTTATATTTCAATTATTTATAACTATTTTCTATTTTTAGTTATTTTTTATAAATAATTATCTTGAGATACAATTGATATTGTGTTTGATTTCGTTTATTTTTATATACTTGTTATGACATTGTGATTTTATATATATTTATTAAGATTTAGTAATTAATATAAAGTGTTGATGTCATATTTATTTATTTTATAATTTCAACTATTCTCTAATGATGGTAATATTTTAATTTGAGGATTTGGAAAAATAAGTATTATTATATGGATTATTTTTAATATGAGGGTTTTGATTATTAATGTATTTTAAAAGATTAATTACTTTAGTTACTTCCTTTTATAAAATATTGCTTTTGAAAAATTAGTAATACGTTGGTAATTAAATTATGTTTGAAAAAAAAGTGTTAAAGAAAAATAGTTTTGATAATTGTTTGTTTTATTTAAAAAATAAAAAAAATAAATAGAAGAAATATATAAAATTTGTTTTATGGATTAGATACATATTTAAGAGTAAAATCTAATTAAATAATAAATAAAAAAATATTAATTGAAAATAACAAGAATGAAGGGCATGAGAAAGAGAGAGTAACCTAGACACAAAATAGGGCGTCCGCACGTTGAGAGAAAAAGAAGAAAATTGATACTGTTTATCGATGACTGTCCCAGAAAAGTTTCTCCTTTTCGTCCAAAATTCATCCGATTTGAGTGAAACAAACGCCAAAACGGCCGTGTGAAAAGTGGCTATGTTATCCATTGACTGGTTTTCTGATTTATGATCGATTAAAGGACAAAAGTCAGAGAACAAAGATTGTTTGCTCGTGGAATCATACTCGTGTGTGAAAACGTCAAAATAAGGTAAGGGGTGAGAGAGCGTTTGAATTCATGAGTATAATATAATGTGAGATGAACGGGAAAATCGTAATTCCCAACGATTCATTCGGGGCTCGCTACGTACAACAGTAGCTCTTTGAGTAATAAATTGATTAATGTGAAAATATAGAAATTGTGAGATTAAAATATGGAATAGAAATATTTATAAGGTGTTGATTGATTTAATTTTGTTAAATGCGTGGTATTTGATATTATTGTGATATTTGATTTCAAATGAATTTGATACATATGTTTGATTAGACGAATTTATGTGAAGTGATAATTAAATATGGATGCATGGTATGATATATGTATGCGGGATGATAATGATGATTTTTGATCGATGATAGTGATGTTATAAAATTGTGATGAGTTTATATCATTATTATGATTATGTATCATTAGTGATGTTATAAAATTGTGATGAGTTTATATGATGATTATGATTATATATGATTAATGATGTTATAAAATTGTGATGAGAATATTGAAGTACCCCATATAAGATGAAATAGTGATGATTTATAAAGAGGATGCTCTTAATGGAGTAGTCTAAGCTAACGAGGGGGGAAAAAAATATTAAGAATTTGTGAAGTGAAGATTATTTTGTCATCATATAGGTAGGGCCTGAGAAGCCTAGTGATTTCGGGGAAGTATAACTGAATGAGCCTGATCGTGGCGGTTTGCTATTGAGCCTTAAGGCAAGATTGTTAGACCTTGGAGGTATTCGGGTAAGGAATTCCTAGGTGACTTGGAGGTACCACTCCAAATGTCAGGAGCTATCACGCAACACACGTGTACCTCGACTGTCACGTATATGTGTCTCGGTTTGAGTTGAGGGGATCTATGAGGACAGGACCAATTTGAATTATCTATCAACCGGGATAGTGGCATAGTATCAAGCCTCCTAACCAAGTACTTCAGAGTTAGAATGGTACCACATTGTGAAGTAGAGTCTAAGCTCATGCATATCATTGCATTTTATTGTGATAGTTTTGTTGTGATTAATATGTATCGTGTGTGACGATAATTTCTCTTAGACGATTTGATGTTATAGTGAAATTTATTGATTTTTCTTGAGTGATTTTGACTTTTTAATGTGATATTTTCTTGATGAAAGTTTGTGTAATGATATTGTTCTATTATGATTGTTTGGGTGTTCTTCTTACTTGTATTATATTGTCATCATGATTTCGAAACTCACCTCCTTCGTAGTTTGTGTTTGATTGGCTTGGCCCTGGATTTGGGAAATCGCAGTTATTACAAGTTAATGAATCTTGAAGTTCATGTTTGGGAGGAACCACACTCTGATAGGTCATACTGGAAATAAGGGCTTAAATTGTATTTTACTTATTGAATTTGAAACAAATTTTTGTACGAAAATCTTAGAAGTACTAGTAAGTTTTTAAATTAAATCAAGTAATAATACTTAAATCAAGCTTATTGAGTTTACACTATTTTAATGGAGTAAATAAGTTTAAACTGTTCCTTTTGATTTTTGAGAAATGTGATATCCTAAATTAGTTACAAAAGTTTTTATTTTCTTGGAAATATATTTTTATTTATCTGCTGCAAATTTTATAGAAACATAACACAAATTTTTATATATATTATTTTGGGTTTTATGTCACATCGGGAGCTACCATGCAACACACGTTTATCTCAACTGTCAAGTATATGTGTCTCGGGTTGAGTTGAGGGGATCTATGAGGACAAGGCTAATTTGAATTGTCCGTCCACTGGGATGGTGGCATAGTATCAAGCCTCCTAACCAAGTACTTCAGAGTTAGAATGGTACCACATTGTAAAGTAGAGTCTAAGCTCATGCATAGCATTGCATTTTATTGTGATTAATATGCATCGTGTGTGGTGATAATTTCTTTTAGACGATTTGATGTTATAGTGAAATTTATTGATTTTCCTTGAGTGATTTTGATTTTTAACGTGATATTTTCTTGAGAAATGTTTGTGTAATGACACAGTTCTATTGTGATTGCTTGCGTGTTCTTCTTACTTATATTATACTATTAACATGATTTCAAAACTCACCTCATTCGTTGTTTATGTTTGACTGGCTTGGCCCTGCGTTTGTGAAATTCCAATTCTTACAGGTTAATGAGTTTTGAAGTTGAAGTTGGATAAAAACCTCGCTCTGATAGGTGATACCGGGAATTAAGAGTTGTAATTTATTTTTTTAGTAATGTAATTACAAATGACTTTTTATATGAAAACCTTAGTACTAGTAAGTTTTTAGAATTAAAATAAGAATTTATAGTTAAATCAAGTTCATTTAGATTAAATTGTTTTATTTAAGTAATAAAGTTTGAATTGTTCACAGTGTGGACCGAGAGGGAGAGAAGAAAGAGGAGAAGAAGAGGGGAAAATGTGAGGTGGAAAAAAATGAGGTTGTTAGAAGTGATATAGAAAGAGAGTGAACGTGAGTGGGGTAGTTATTTATTAATTCTTATTATTAGTAATTATTATTATTTTTTTAAATTATTAAATTGAAGTCGGACCTCACTTTTCAACCAAAACTAGTGCAAATAATAGACCGTGACTTCAAGATGTTGAGAAATAGAAAGATCCCATTGATGAAGGTTCTTTGGGAAGGATAACCATCGGAAGAAGCCATTTGATAGTTTAAGCCGAAATGAAAAAAAAATTATCCTCGTCTATTTTCAAAGTAAGATTTTCAATTTTGAGGAATAAATTTCTTAAGAAAAATAGAGTGTAACATCCCATAAACTTATTTAGTATTATATATCTATATTCTAATTACAAACTATTGGTAATAATAACAAGCAAAGATTAGAAAGAGAATTTTTACTAAAGAGACAAAGTAGACAATTTACATACATATATATATATATATATATATATATATATATATATATATAATTACAAATTATTGGTAATAATAACAAGTATAGGTTAAAAAAAGAATTTTTACGAAAGGGACAAAGTAGATAATTTACTAATAAATTTTTCTCTATTTATAGACAAGGTCAACAAAAAATGTAAAATATAAAATATTTTTATTAATATTAAATAATAAATATAATATTATAATAATATATAATTTTTATATTTATAGAAAAATTAATTTAATAAGTAATATAAATAATTTATAAAAATGAATTTCGGTAAAAAAAAAGTAGTGCACATTAGTTTTGGTATAAAACAATACAAATTAGTTTTAGTAAAATTTTATAAAATAAAAGTGTTAATACTTTTTTATAGTAAAAATATTTATTTATATTTATTACATCAACTTTTTAGTCTATTTAATTGAAATGATGTTATTCTTATCACATCAGATAAAATTTATTGTGAAATCAAACAAACTGACTTCTCAAAGCTATCAATCTTCTTATTTTTTCGGAATTTTATGCATTACTTTAATTTTGATTTCAGGTAAGGGGAAAAGTTTGTTGGCACATTTTTAACTAAAAATTACTAGTCTAAATTGAAAGTTGTTATTACTTGTTATATTAATGTATGTATTTTCATCGTCAAAAAAAAAAAAATAGCTTAAGTTGTTAAATGATTATAACTCTAACAACTTTTTAATGAAGTCTAATTTATGTTTTGTTCAGGATCAGTAACAAGTTTCGAGACTCCAGCAGTAGAGGATAACTTAAATTGTCCTTATGGAAGAAGAGGACCACCAAATGCTTGCTGCATAGAGCTTTGTAGTTCAAATTGTGCCACTGATTGCGTTATTGGAAAGAAAATGACAAAAGGTGGACAATGTTGGTTTCCAAATTATGATGAGAAGTATTGTTGTTGTTTTATTTAATGAGTTATATTGTATCATTATAATTTTTGAAAATAAAGAGGTACTTGAACTTAACTTTTGAATTTACAACATGTAAGAACTTCATGTGAAATATTACAAAAGGTCTCAAGTTAATTACCAATTAATTAATGTAGTTTAATATAAAACTATGTTCACTAATAATCTATGCTGCAAATTAATAAGTTATTTTATACTTCAATGATTTAAAAAGTAAAATTATTTAAATATTCTCGACTAATTTCCTTTTTTGTATTTACTATTAATCAAATTTACATTACTTTTAGAAGCACCTATAAATAAAAATGTGTTATTCAAAAATATCTATGTAAAAAAGTAAATAATAAAAATATAACAAATTTAAATACGTGTCTCTTGTCTTGTTTTAAAGTTTAAAATTTAAATAAGTCAAAATTTGAAATCTAGTTTGCAAAATTATAAACGACGAACAAATCTTACCCCAAGTTTAAAACAAGGAAAGACAACAAATCTTTCAAGACTAACAAACCAAAACCCAATGTGTAAGAACTTAGCTTTTGAAAATAAAGATTCAGTAGAACTTAGCTTTTGAATTTACAATGTGTAAGAACTTTGTGTGCAATATTACAAAAGCTCTCAAGTTAATTACCAATTACTGCAGCTTAATATAAAATTATATTCACTAATAATCTGCAAAATAATAAATTATGTGATAGTTCGATGATTTAAAAATTAAAATTATTTAAATGTTCTCGATTAAATATTTTGTTTGGTACTTACTACTAACAATTAATCAAATTTACATTACTTTTAGAAGCGCCTTTAAATAAAAATATGATATTAAAAAAATATCTATGTATAGAACTAAATAATAAAAATATAACAAATGTAAATATGTGTCTCTTCACTTGTTTCTAATCTTATAATTGTTAAAAACTATATTCTTTAAATTCTTTTTAAAATATAAGAAATTCATAATAAAAAAAAATAATATAACATAATTAAACTACATACTTTTGCACGATGATTTACAAAAATTGATCAAATATATAATATAAATAAAGTATAAAATTGCGTGGTGATGAAAAAACTTTTACAAATGGATTCTTGTAATAAAGAAACCAGACGAATTATAACAAAAACTTATATTAAAAAAATATTAATTAATATTGTTTTGTCAATATAAAAGTAAAAAAATTAATTCACAATAAACTTAGTATCATAACAAAATACTTTAGTGCGCATACATGAAATAATGTTAGTATCATAACAAAATATAAAGTAAGAGAAATGTAATTCGCAAAAGTATTTATGAGGAAATCAAATATTTATTTTTTAAATTTTAACTATATAATTTAGAATAATTACGTAGTTAAAATTCTTTATAGAATTATTTTTTTTAATATTTAATTATTGATATAATTTCCTAAAATCATGTTATAATTTGTGATGGTTTAGAAAAATTAAACAAATAAGTTAAGAAAAAAATTCATAAAAATACATTTTGGTAATGAATAATGCAAATAAGTTCAGATCCAAAATAGTACATATGAATTTCAGGAACATTTTATAAAGTTCAGTAACAATAATTTTAGAGAATGTAAAAAAATAAAATTTATTTTCATTAATTAAATCAATTTCTGAGTGTATATTATTATAATGATGTTAGTCTTATAACCAAAACACAAAATATAACAAATTTAATTTGCAAGATTATAGACCAGGTAATCAATTGGTTTTATTAATTAAGTTCGAGTTGTTTAATTGTGAATAATTACATACTCAAAACTCTTTTTAGAATTACCATTTTAAAAATTTATATTAAACACTAAATATAATATTATAATAATGTATAAGCTTTTTATATTTATAGAAAAATTAATCAAATAAGTAATATAAATAATTTGTAAAAATGATTTTCGGTAAAAAAAAAGTAGTGAAAATGAGTTTTGGTCAAAAGCAATACAAATGAGTTTTAGTAAAAATTTATTTAAAAAAATAGTATTAACACTTTTTAAAAGTAAAAATATTTATTCATTTTTCTTAAGCTAACTTTCTAGTCTATTTAATTGAAATGATGTTATTCTTGTCAAAAAACATAAAATACATAGTGAAATTAAATAAAATGACTTCTCAAAGCTATCAATCTATTTATCTTTTTGGAATTTTATGCATTACTTTGATTTTGATTTCAGGTAAGGAGAAAAGTTGGTTGACACATGATTATCGAAAAATTACTAGTCTAAATTGAAAGTTGTTATTACTTGTTATATTAATGTATGTATTTTCATCGTAAAAAAAAATTGGCTTAAGTTGTTAAATGGATTTAACTCAACAACTTTTTAATGAATTCCAACTAACTTTGTGTTGAAATTTTAAAAAAGATGAATAAAGAATCTAATGTCCAATAAAAATTTAATTTATGTTTGGTTCAGGATTAGTTACAAGTTTCGAGATGCCGACAACAGAGGATAACTTAAACTGCCCTTACGGGAGAAGAGGACCACCAAATGCTTGTTGCATAGAGCTTTGTAGTTCAAATTGTGCCACTGATTGCGTTATTGGAAAGAAAATGACAAAAGGTGGACAATGTTGGTTTCCAAATTATGATGAGAAGTATTGTTGTTGTTTTATTTAATGAGCTATATTGTATCATTATAATTTTTGAAAATAAAGAGGCACTTGAACTTAGCTTTTGAATTTACAACATGTAAGAACTTCATGTGAAATATTACAAAAGGTCTCAAGTTAATTACCAATTAATGTAGTTTAATATAAAACTAAGTTCACTAATAATCTATGCTGCAAATTAATAAGTTATTTTATACTTCAATGATTTAAAAAGTAAAATTATTTAAATATTCTCGACTAATTTCCTTTTTGTATTTACTATTAATCAAATTTACATTACTTTTAGAAGCACCTATAAATAAAAATGTGTTATTCAAAAATATCTATGTAAAAAAGTAAATAATAAAAATATAACAAATTTAAATACGTGTCTCTTGTCTTGTTTTAAAGTTTAAAATTTAAATAAGTCAAAATTTGGAATCTAGTTTGCAAAATTATAAACGACGAACAAATCTTACCCCAAGTTTAAAACAAGGAAAGACAACAAATCTTTCAAGACTAACAAACCAAAACCCAACCAAATTTTGGTACTTAAGAACATCAATCATGGCACCTGAACAATGGATGCTCACGACATATGACATGAGAAAAGTCTATGTTCCATGACCTAACATTGATCAAATTAGGTACAATAACTTTTAGGGGAAAGCATAAAGGTTAGATCATGGGACAAGATACAATTGGTAATGAAATGACACATCTCCTTCTGTTAAAGATGTCTTATTTGTTGATGGTCTTAATCATAATTTATTAAGTATTAGTCAATTAAGTGATAGTAGTTGTGATATTATATTTTAATAAAAAAATATGCAATACAATTAGTCAAAAGGATGGATTTGTATTATTTACATGTCATTGGCAAAATAACATATATAAGATAAATTTTTTTAGTATAGAGCAATAAGATGTTAAGTGTCTAGTATCAATTAATGAAGAGAAATAAATTTGGCACAAAAGGTTAGGTCATGCAAACCTTAGATTAATCATTATATGGAATAAACTTCAACTAGTTAGAGGTCTACCTAAGTTTAGCTGCAAAACTAAAATTATGTGTGAAGCTTGTTAAAAGGGAAAACAAACAAAGAACTCTTTTACCCTAAGAACTTAGGCTCTACCTCAAAACTCCTTGATCTCTTACATATAAATTTGTTTGGGTCGGTGAAAACAACCACACTAAATGGAAACAAGTATGGCTTTTTTGTGATAGTAGATGATTACACTAGGTGGACTTGGGTAAAATTGTTAAGAAATAAAGATGAATGTCATAAAGTGTTTATTGCATTTTGCAAACAACTAATGAATGAAAAGGGTCTTAAGATTGTAACAATTAGAAATGATCATGCAGGAGATTTTGAAAACAAGTTCTTTGAAAAATTTTGTAATGAGAATGTAATCTCGAAAAATTTATCCTCTCCTAGAAACACCATAACAAAATAGAGTTGTAGAAAAAAAAGAATAGATCCCTTCAAGAAATGGTCAGAACCATGCTCAATGAGATGAATATTGCAAAATATTTTTAGGAGATGCAATTAACATTGCATGCAATATTCAAAGTAGAATCTTAATTACGTCAACATTGATTAAACCACCATACGAATTATGAAAGGGTAAAAAGCTTAACATCTCATTCTTTAAACAATTTGTTTGTACTTGTTATGTAACACCCCAAATTTTATAATAATTATTTTCTTCATGAAATAAGATTTTGTAGGAAATTATGGCCTCTATTTGTTAAAAAAAATGAGAAATGTCTTTACTAATTTCACAGGATTAATAATCAGATTAATAATGATCGGTTGTGGAATTTATTCAGGAACAAAGATTCACAGTTGCATGAATTATCAATATACGAGTACATATACAATGCTTATTCAGAATATTAATCAAGACAGAAATTCACCAATGCAAACATTCAAGAATAAGCATTCAAGCAATATCAAAAATAAAGAGAAAGGATAAGAAAATTATGCACCAGGATTTATACTGGTTCGGCTATCAGTTTGATAGCCTACATCTAGTCCTGAAATCTAAACCAGATTTCAGCCTTTCCAATAGAATTGACTTGAGTACGTTTTACAGATTGTCCAGCTCACACATGGCCTATCTATCCAACTCACTCGCTTCTATTACTATGCCACCTTATCCCTGGAGTTACTCGCCAAACTCTCACGAGATCAAGATGAGACTTCTTCTTGATGAACACACGCACCAACAAAGATAGTCACCAGTTTACACTACTGGATTTCCAGAACTTTCTTTACAGATTGTTTTTACAGAAAAAATAAAAGTGGACAAATGATGATGACTCAATCACAATATGAATTTCACACAAAAATGATTTGCCGAATGAGTATTTTGTGTGTGGTAACAATTATTTCTTTCAAAGTGTTTTTCCTGGTTTCTCTATTATGAAAACGTGTAATGAATAATTGTTTCAAGTGTAGTGTATTAGTTGTTTTTAAAATGTGATTGAATCAGCTTATATATATTCAGAAAAACATCAGGTCAATCGATTTTATAAAAGTTTAAAACCAGCTTAATTGATTGCCCAATCGATTATCGCATTTCTTGTTTTTCTTGAATCTTGAAAATATAAGCATGAATCAATTTGCCAATCGATTCTTTTAATGCATAAATCAGAAACTGATACTAAGAATATATCAGAATCGATTGAGTAATCGATTATAGGTGTTTTGTTCAAACAACGAGATCAAAACAATCGATTGCTCAGTCAACGTATATCCATAGTCATAATCGATTTGGCAATGAGCTGAATTCTTCCTGTAACTCAAACATTTACCTTCAATCGATTCGTCAACCGATTGTGCTGGTCACAGTGACTCAGACATTTACTTCAAT
>NC_021161.2:18934065-18938554 GCF_000331145.2 Cicer arietinum | reverse complement strand
GATTGTCCAATCAATTTGGTTGATCACAGAACTTATTCCTGATGAAAAACTTTTTCACAATCGATTTGCCAATCGATTGATTCAGTAAGTGGTTGGTTCTGTGAATCACTCAATCGATTACTCAATTGATGTCCCAATCGATTGTCCACTTGATTGGATTAAACCCAAAACTCAGGTTTCACTAAAAGTCTTTACGTAATCGATTTCCCAATCGATTTACTTAGTAAGAACTTTTGTTCTGAGTCAGACAATCGATTGCCCAATTGATTCATCAATTGACTTATCAGTTGATTGATTTACTTACTTATATTATGATTTCATTTTTTACTTTTGCAAATACTTAAGTATGAACCCATAGGGATGAGTCTACTAAATAACTACTATAACTACTAATCACACTATACATATTTGCATCTTTCTCAAGCACATCCTCCAATTTTGGTTGATTCCTTGAGTTCCAAGCTTTTGTTCCAAGTGTATACTGTTTGCTTGTTTGTTCCTGAAATGTTACTCAGTTCAACCTATTAGATTTATCAAAAGATACATGTACATTGTATGTTTGTTAATTATGTCAAAATCATGATCAAGAGGACTTATGTCTAACATATTTAAGATAATTAATTTGGTTATAAAACTATTTTAAAATATATGTGGATAAATCTTGTGACTAACTTTTGTTATATGGGAGTTTTCTATGATACGCTAATTTTGTATATATTTGACTAAATGAGTTATATAAATAACAAATATTATATTTTATTATTTTATATATTTTTCTATAAATAATAATATTTTAGTGTAAATATTTTAAAGAATAAGATTTTAGGCGACTCTACATGTATATGTGCGTTTGCAGTTAATGTGATATTTTCTTGTATGTTTAACTGATGTTAAGTGTAGACATAATTATATTTAATTATTTATAAATATATTTTATTTTAATTATTTATTTTTAAAATAGTTATTTTTATATATTAGTAATTTTAGTATTGATTTTCTTTATTTTTATATAGTTGCACATATTTATTTTTAATTATAAAGTAATATAAATTGTTAATGTTATATTAATTTATTTTATCATTTCAACTATTCTATAAAGATGATGTATTTTTATGTGATTATTTTGAAAGATATTATAGTAATAATCATAGTTATTATTTTGAATTTGAGAGTTTTGGTTAAAATTATATTTATCTATGTTAAGCATAGATGATATTGTGTTAAAATGATATTTTTGTGGCCGTTCGTCGCTCTCGCCTCTCTGTTCGCCGCAACTCTCCAGATCGCGTTGCTGCTTTGTTCAAAAGGTTCGAATTTCTATTTTGTTATTGTTGATTTTTGTTAGGTAGTGCTGATTTTTGTTAGATTTGATTTATGTAAGCATGAAATTTAAAGCTTATATTGTTAGTGTTGAGTTTGAAGCTTTGATTTGGAGTTTGGAATTTTAATTTGGAGTTTTAATTAGACGTTAGTGCTGATTTTTCTTTAGAGTTTTTGTGTTGCACATAAGGTGTTTGATTTTATATCAATATAAAGTGTTTGAGTTTTTTTGTTGCATATAAGATGTTTGAGTTTTGTTGCATTTTTGTTTGAGTTTTTGTATTGCACATAAGGTGTTTGATTTTATATCAATATAAAGTGTTTGAGTTTTTTTGTTGCATATAAGATGTTTGAGTTTTGTTGCATTTTTGTTTGAGTTTTTGTATTGCACATAAGGTGTTTGATTTTATATCAATATAAAGTGTTTGAGTTTTTTTGTTGCATATAAGATGTTTGAATTTTGTTGCATTTTTGTTTGAGTTTTTGTATTGCACATAAGGTGTTTGATTTTATATCAATATAAAGTGTTTGAGTTTTTTGTCGCATATAAGGTGTTTTATTTTATGTCTATATAAAGTGTTTGAGTTTTTTTGTTGCATATAAGATGTTTGAGTTTTGTTGCATTTTTGTTTGAGTTTTTGTGTTGCACATAAGGTGTTTGATTTTATATCAATATAAAGTGTTTGAGTTTTTTTGTTGCATATAAGATGTTTGAGTTTTGTTGCATTTTTGTTTGAGTTTTTGTGTTGCACATAAGGTGTTTGATTTTATATCAATATAAAGTGTTTGAGTTTTTTTGTTGCATATAAGATGTTTGAGTTTTGTTGCATTTTTGTTTGAGTTTTTGTGTTGCACATAAGGTGTTTGATTTTATATCAATATAAAGTGTTTGAGTTTTTTTGTTGCATATAAGATGTTTGAGTTTTGTTGCATTTTTGTTTGAGTTTTTGTGTTGCACATTTCTTGGTCGATGCTCGTCAAGATTTAAATTTGAAGAATTTATCAACTACCCAAGAATTGTGCTCATGTTTGGTTGCAACTGAAAAGACGCAAAATTTCTACTTGATTGATAGACTACTTCGTCTTATCATGACTCTTCTGGTTTCTACTGCCACAACCGAAAGATCTTTTTCAGCAATGAAAATTATTAAATCAGGTTAAGAAACAAGATGGAAGCTGACTTTTTGACAGATAGCATGACGGTTTATATGAAAGGGAAATTGCTGCAAGTATCACTTCTAAGTCTATTATTGATGATTTCAAATTAATTAAAGAGCGTAGAGCATTACTTTAAGGTATTCTTAAATCATATAGTTAAATTATTTAATATTTCACTTTGTGTTTATTAAACTTAATGTTTTTGCTATATAATATTATTTATATATTTAATTTATATATTATATTTTTTTGTCGGCCACCCCAATAATTTCGGTCAAGCTCCGCCACTGGCCCCACTTACACTCGCTTACCCCTCGCTTCCGTCGTATATAGATGGAGAATTCATCTAGCTAGGATGAATCCTATACTTCTCACTTTAATCAAATATAAAGGAATTATATATAACAATCCACACACATATACACACAAATATAACATCATCTATTAATACATATATTAAAGACTACCATACACTCAACCTTAAAAATTATTATGATAACATAAGCTATTAAGTCAATTATATCATACAAATCACACAAAGTAAAATAAAATTCCAGAGAAATGTTTAAGGTGGATTTTTCCCAAAATAGTCCCAAATTTATGTTATAACAACTCAAAACTGAGTTTAACTTCAGAGTCAACTGACAGAAATTTACAAATATCAGAATTGAGTGAACGAGTACTCTTTGGAAAGCTTATGATGTCTACTTTATAAATAAAATTTTATTTTATTTTTATTTAGTCCCAATTCTTGCAGTTTATTAAAATAAAACACAATGACAGAAACCACACACATATACACACAAATATAACATCATCTATTAATACATATATTAAAGACTACCATACACTCAACCTTGAAAATTATTATGATAACATAAGCTATTAGGTCAATTATATCATACAAATCACACAAAGTAAAATAAAATTCCAGAGAAATGTTTAAGGTGGATTTTTCCCAAAACAGTCCCAAATTTATGTTATAACAACTCAAAACTGAGTTTAACTTCAGAGTCAACTGACAGAAATTTACAAATATCAGAATTGAGTGAACGAGTACTCTTTGGAAAGCTTATGATGTCTACTTTATAAATAAAATTTTATTTTATTTTTATTTAGTCCCAATTCTTGCAGTTTATTAAAATAAAACACAATGACAGAAACCAAAACAGAAACAGCAACTCTGGTCCAGCTTGTAACCCATTTTTCAACATCAATACTCAATCAATCATCACGAATTTTGTACTCCATTTGAAGGTAATTGGGTCTAGTTTCCAGAAAACTAAAATTCATTCAAAACGGATGTCTATAGAAAAAGGTTATGACCAAAACATCACACATATGTCATGCAAAATTCAAGTTAATAACATTCCTTCTATCGCACTAATTTCCTAACAATTCTTTGCAACAATAATGCTACAAATCATGAGTAAATCAGTAATGAACACATCAAAAACAACAGCAAAAATTTCAATTTACTCAATTCTACACTAATCTATTTCAAAATCCCTAAATCCAACCAAAAATAAAATAAAAATCATTTTTCTTCGTTTCAAACTCTTAAACCCCAAATCCCTAACCTATGGAACACATTATTTCATACATGCATAAATGAGAGATAGGAAAAGGGAAACCCACCTGATTTCCAAAAGAATTGAGAAAATGATTGTACCCTCAACTCTTTCTACATAGACTTCTAGCAAAAATGCACTTTTCCTTTCTCTTTTCTTGGGTTGTCAATGTTTTTGGTTGTTTTCTCTCTTCTTCTTCTTTTCTCCTTCTCTTCTTCTTTCTCTCACTATTTCTTCTTCTCTATCTCAACATTTTTTTCTCTCCCTTTCTTTTCTGTTTTACCGTTCTCTCCTCCCCTTCCTCTTTTTCTTTTTCCTTTGTTTTAATTTGTTTTACTTCTTTTACTTTACTACTTTCCCCCTTATTATTATTATTATTATTATTATTATTATTATTATTATTATTATTATTATTATTATTATTATTATTATTATTATTA
>NC_021161.2:18931407-18933644 GCF_000331145.2 Cicer arietinum | reverse complement strand
CTATGAAACGGGGACTCAATTTTTTTACTCTTATAGATCTTCCAATACCTATAGTGGGAGTGACTTTAAGAAAAATGTGATCACCTTCTTCAAATTCTAGAGGCCTTCTTATGTTGTCAGCATAACTCTTTTGTCGACTTTGGGCTATTCTCATTTTATCTTTTATCTATCTAATCTTTTCTGTGGTTTCCGTGATGACATCTGGTCCTAAGATTCCTTTATCTCCAACCTCTGACCAACACAAAGGGGTCCTACACTTACGTCCATATAAGGCTTCATAAGGTGCCATACCTATACTTGAATGGTAACTGTTATTGTAGGAAAACTTCACTAAAGGTAAATGTGCATCCCAATTTTCCCCATCTTCTAAGATACAAGCTCTAAGCATATCTTCTAATGTTTGAATGGTCCTCTCAGTTTGACCATCGGTTTGAGGGTGGTAAGCGGTACTAAGATTCAAACAAGTTCCAAAAGCTTTATGGAATGCTTTCCAAAATTGTGATGTAAACTTAGGATCCCTATCTAACACAATGCTGGTTGGCACTCCGTGCAGTCTTACTATCTCCTTAATAAATATCTTAGCCAACTTGAGGGTATTGAAGGTAGTTTTCACTGGAATAAAGTGGGTCGACTTAGTTAATCGATCCATTAAGACCTGTATAGAATCGTACCCTGCTTGGGTACGAGGTAACCCTATTACAAAGTCCATGGATATCTTATCCCATTTCTACTCTGGAATCTCTAACGGTTGAAGTAAACCTGCGGGTCTTTGGTGTTCACTTTTAACCCTTTGACATACTAAGCATCGTGCAACATACATTGCTATGTCACTTTTCTTCTTAAGGTCTTGATACATCTTGGTGGCACCTGGGTGAATTGATAACGCACTTCTATGGGCTTCTTCTAAGATCATTCTTCTCAAGTTTTCAGCATTAGGTACACCAATTCTTCCTCTAAATATGATGATCCCATCTGAAGTCATGGAAAAGTCTGGTTGAGTTATCTTAGACTGTAACTCTTCATCATACTCTTGAGCTTCCCTAATCCTATCACGGAGATCAGAAGAGATTTCTATAGGGCATAATAGGATTCCTTCATCTAATGGTATCATGTTTAGGTTAAGGTTTCTAAAGTCTTCTAATAAGCTCATCTCATTAACCATCATGTAGGCTACATGGAGTGATTTTCGACTTAAGGCATCAGCGACCACATTTGCTTTACCTGGATGATACTTTAACTCAAAATCATAGTCTTTCAAAAACTCCATCCACCTCCTCTGCCTCATGTTCAATTCCTTTTGGTCAAACAAGTATTTCAGGCTCTTATGGTCACTAAAAACTTCAAATTTAGCTCCATATAAATAATGTCTCCATATCTTCAAGGCAAAAACTACGACTGCTAACTCAAGGTCATGGATAGGGTAGTTTTCCTCACAGGGTCTTAGTTGTCTAGAGGCATACGCTACAACTTTACGGTTTTGTATCAACACACATCCTAATCCTTTTAAGGATGCATCACAATATACTTCAAACCCTAAAGTTTGGGAATCACAAGGATAGGTGCAGTGGTTAAACGAGTTTTTAACTCTTGAAAACTCTTCTCACAATCCTCATCCCATACAAAAGGGTTATCCTTTCGAGTGAGACGGGTTAAAGGTAAGGCTATTTGGGAAAATTTCCTAATAAACCTACGATAATAACCGGCCATCCCTAGGAAGCTTCTAACTTCTGTAACATTCTTAGGGTTTTTAACTCTTGAAAACTCTTCTCACAATCCTCATCCCATACAAAAAGGGTTATCCTTTCGAGTGAAACGGGTTAAAGGTAAGGCTATTTGGGAAAATTTCCTAATAAACCTACGATAATAACCGTCCATCCCTAGGAAGCTTCTAACTTCCGTAACATTCTTAGGTTGAGTCCAATTCAAAACAGTTTCGACCTTAGAAGGGTCAACAGTTACACCTCCTTGAGAAATCACATGACCCAAGAACTTTACTTCACTTAACCAAAACTCACACTTGCTTAATTTCACAAACAATTTTTTATCTCTGAGGATCTGCAACACTATCTTGAGGTGTAATTCATGTTCTTCAAAATTTCGAGAATAAATGAGGATATCATCAATAAAGATTACTACAAACTTATCCAAATAAGGTCTGAAGATGCGGTTCATATAATCCATGAATACGGCTGGAGCATTGGTTACACCAAATGGCATAACTAAAAATTCATAGTGTC
>NC_021161.2:18927434-18930740 GCF_000331145.2 Cicer arietinum | reverse complement strand
TTAGTAGAAAACCTTGACCCCCACTACATAGGCATTGTAAGAGGTTAGACACACTAGGAAGTAGAATGGAATCAGTTTCATTTCTACTTAATATAGTAGGACGAAAATACAAAATCTTTTCTTCACAATCTACAAGTACACGATTAGCTGAAAGCCAATCCATTCCTAAGATGGCATACATTCCATTCAAAGGTAGACAAAACAAATCAATTGGATAGACTCTATCAGATACAATGAGATGACAACTCTTACAAATATAAGAGGCTTCGACACTACTCTCCGCCGCTGTAGAGACAACCATGGGAGGTGTAATTTTAGTTAATTTGAGACCTAAGCGTAAAACACACTTAGTGGATATAAAGGAATGAGAAGCATATGTGTCAAATGTAACACCCCGTTTTTCAAAGCGAGGGTATATTTGTTTCTTTCAAAAGAATTAAAATAAAACAGAGAAATAAATAAGGAAATACCTTTGGATAAATAATTGAGTCATTATAATTTATAGGCAGCGGAAAAGTTTCTCAAAATATATGAATCCAAAGTATTTAACAACAACAGATGATACATGGAACCCATCCAACAAAGATGTCATACTGACAATATTAGTAAAGGTACAGCTTTCCAGTTCAAAATAACGTAATCCAAAAAAAACATATGTTCCCTCTATGTCATCCTAATCTGATCATTCTTCAAAAAAAAAAAAAAACTATAGCTAAACACCCTGAGTGATCTCCATGCGCCCCGTGAGATCCTCCTAACATAGCTCAGACATAGTATCAAATTCAATCCACGATTCACACCAAAACACATCAATTCATTTCACCACAAAATCCAACCATACACATATCAAATTTCATAAGCATTGATTATGAACACGTCAAATACGAAGAACCCAATCATCACAACATACCCCTCAAACACATCAAATCTCATTTCCTCAAAATCATACGATAACATTAAGTAAACAAGACATTAAGAGATTCCCCATTCTTAATACTCATTTAACTTAAACGATTTTCAAAACAAACATTAAGTAAACGTAGACATTAAGAGATTCCCCATTCTTAATACTCGTTTAACTCTAATGGTTTTCAAATTCCACACAAACAAAACTCAAACATATTATCAAATTCAATCCACGATCCACACCAAAACACATCAATTCATTTTCTCCACAAAAATCCATCAATATAACCAAAACCTAACTCTAAGATTTTACCCAGAAAGCCGTAGATTCATTTTCCCCCAAATCAACACTTTAACCCTAACAAAATTCTTTTCCACACAATCACAGATAAGTCCCTAAATGCAAACTAGAAGTTTGGAAGGAGTCGTTACCTTCACGTTAGCTTTAACGTTCGATTACGGTACCGCGAGTAAATCCGACACATATCAAATTTCATCAGTATTAATTAAGAACACGTCAAATACGACGAACACAAATCAACACAATCCACCACTCAAACACAACAAGTTTCATTTACTCAAAATCATACATAAATGAGTTTAAATTCATTTTCCACGAAACATTCATCAACATAACCCAAACCTAACTCTAAGATTTTACCCATAAAGCCCTAGATTCATTTTCCCCCAAATCAACACTCAAACCCTTAGCTTAACGTTAGCTTTAACGTGCGTTTCTGGTACCGCGAGTAAATCCGGTAAAATCTCCGCTCGCGACGTCGCTTCCAAGTTAGTCCACTAGCACCGTAGTGTGGTGGTGACAACTTTCCCTTCTATCTCTTCGCAAAATGAAGCTTAGATCTAGATGAAACGGGGAGGTTTGTGTTTGACGGTTTTGAAATCCATAACTCCGTTTTTGAATCCGGGAAGAAGGAAGGAGTTGAGAACTTGATCTTTCTCACCCACTAGCCTTGGGTTTCAATTCTCGAACTTAAAGCAAAGAAAAACGAAAATGGAGGAGAAGGGAGGGAGGTTCACGCAAGGCAGGGAGAGGAAGGAGATGGAAAGGTTTTCTTTCTTTCCTTTGCTTTTCTCTTCTTTCTTTTTCCTTCTTAATTTCCTTTCTACTTCCTTTTCTTTTCCCTCCAAACAAATATATACATATAGATATATATATTAATTACTTTTAACAAATATCTCAAAATATCTAGATATTTGTTAAATTACCATTTCACCCGTAACGCATTAAATTCTTCGTAAAAGATTCACCGCAGTTAATTTAATTTATTCATCGATGAGTAATTCTAATCGACATCAAAATATCTTTTTGATCATATAAACCCCAAAATATTAATAACTTTGGCTAAAAAGCCTCCGAGCCAAAATCCAAAATACACAAAAATACATAAAGTATACTTTAAAATTATGGGTCTTACATCAAACAATACTTTTAAAGGTTCATTATTTAGAAAACACTCACCGGCAATCAAGTCGTTGTTTCCGTTAGCCTTCTTAGCATTAAGAGTGTAGACTCTTCTAGTGGGTGGGCCATTTGAGTTGGTTAGCCCTTTCATCTTCCTTTGTGGACAATCTTGACTCATGTGTCCCCGGTATCTTGCACCAAAAGCATATGTTCTTACCGTACAAGTATTCTCCTGGATGTGATCTTCCACACTTAGGACATTCCCTTGGCCCCCTCGCTTGAGGTACAATTGAGTTTTGGGGCTGTTTTCCTTTATTAGGGGACGTCTTAACCTTCAATTGTTGATTACTCTTTGGCGCATCCCTCCTTTGTTGCCACTTGAGTTGTCTGTTCTCCTATAAACTTCGTAGACTTTCTTCTACAATGTAACTTTTATGAGCCAAAGTGGCATAAGAAGTTATCTCTAGTTGGGCCAAATTACTTTTAATCTCTAGATTCAAACCCCACTCGAACTGATTTATCTTCCATCGATCATTTGGGGCGTACTCTGCTTGGGCACAAAACCTTGCTAGTTCCTCGAACTTTGCCACATAATCAACAACTGACATGTCTCCTTGTTGAAGGTGTGTAAATTTAAATTCCTTTTATTTTCTTATACTCATGGGAATATATTTATCTAGAAACACAGTACAAAAATTCTCCCAGTTCATCGGTGTACCCGTACTTATCATGTATGCCTTTGCACCCTTCCACCAGTTCTCAGCTTCTCCTTGTAGCATATGAGTAGCAAAAGCTACTTAATCTTCTTCAGTACATCGCACCACAAGAAAAAATTTAGTCATTTCATCCAACCATGATTGAGCTTCCAATGGCACCAGGCTCCCTAGGAAAGCTGGGGGTTTCAACTTGTGAAAGTCATAAAATAATCTGTTTGAGGCCTCTAGTGGAGGTGGTGGCGGTGGATGAGCAGGCCCGAC
>NC_021161.2:18925149-18927289 GCF_000331145.2 Cicer arietinum | reverse complement strand
GGCACCAGGCTCCCTAGGAAAGCTGGGGGTTTCAACTTGTGAAAGTCATAAAATAATCTGTTTGAGGCCTCTAGTGGAGGTGGTGGCGGTGGATGAGCAGGCCCGACTGATTGCGCAAGATGATTCATTATGCTATTCGTAACAACTTGTTGTTGTTGCATCATAAGTTGTTGTTGTTGCACATTTGCATCATTTGTTCCCAACGTTCATCATTATTATGCCCTCTATGAGGCCTACCTGGCGGTCTTGGATTTGGTTTCATATTGTTCTTTATATCAAACACAAATATTAAGTTGATCAGACTTAATATTTCATGAATTGATAATTAGAAAGTATATAGTCTCAAAACAAGAACAACAACTAATTTTTAACTACCCAAAGTACGGTTGGTTCGACCGGCTCTGATACCAAAAATGTAATACCATAAGTTAATTGTCTAGAATATAACTTGATCATTAACATAATTCGACAAAAGAGATGATTAATACAATCCCGACACAAATCATGAAAATGTATTCATACACATACTAATTCTTCAAAGAAAAACATAGAAATATGGAGTACATAACACATCCATGGTTCAAAATAATTCCCCATAAATTATAAGCAGACTATAGTGTAAACTGATACGCGTCATTTCTTCAACATGTGATCTAAGCCTTTTTACCTGTAACACATTTGAATAAAGTTGGATGAGATTACATCTCAGTGGGTCCCAATAAATGAAATTAAATCAATTAGCATCCTAATTTGGGACTAAATTTATTTCTGAGTTTCTCTTCAATGTAAAATTTTGACTCTATCTAAATATTCAAGTCATTAGACGTGAGTAATCTAACGACTTAAACTCTACCTAACAAACATGTCATAAAGACTACATTAGTTTTACTAATTCCCTCTTCTTGTTAGTAACTTTATTTTGGTAAGATTAGACATAATTACGTCCGTAAGTGGTGCCCCACTTACCATCGCTTACCCCTCGCTTCCGTCGTATATAGACGGAGAATTCATCTAGCTAAGATGAATCCTATACTTCTCACTTTAATCAAATATATAGGAATTATATATAACAATCCACACACATATACACACAAATATAGCATCATTTATTAATACATATATTAAAGACTACCATACACTCAACCTTGAAAATTATTATGATAACATAAGCTATTAAGTCAATTATATAATACAAATCACACAAAGTAAAATAAAATTCCAGAGAAATGTTTAAGGTGGCTTTTTCCCAAAATAGTCCCAAATTTATGTTATAACAACTCAAAACTGAGTTTAACTTCAGAGTCAACTGACAGAAACTTACAAATATCAGAATTGAGTGAATGAGTACTCTTTGGAAAGCTTATGATGTCTACTTTATAGATAAAATTTAATTTTATTTTTATTTAGTCCCAATTCTTGCAGTTTATTAAAATAAAACACAATGACAGAAAACAAAATAGAAACAACAACTTTGGTCCAGCTTGTAACCCATTTTTCAACATCAATACTCAATCAATCATCACGTAATTTGTACTCAATTTGAAGGTAATTGAGTCTAGTTTCCAGAAAACTAAAAATCATTCAAAACGGATGTCTATAGAAAAGGTTATGACCAAAACATCACACATATGTCATGCGAAATTCAAGTTAATAACATTCCTTCTATCGCACTAATTTCCTAACAATTCTTTGCAACAATAATGCTACAAATCATGAGTAAATCAGTAATGAACACATCAAAAACAGCAGAAAAAATTTCAATTTACTCAATTCTACACTAATCTATTTCAAAATCCCTAAATCCAACCAAGAATCAAATAAAAATCATTTTTCTTCGTTCCAAACTCATAAACCCCAAATCCCTAACCTATGGAACACATTATTTCATACATGCATGAATGAGAGATAGGGAAAGGGAAACCCACCTCTTGATTTCCAAAAGAATGGAGAAAATGATTGTACCCTCAACTCTTTCTACGTAGACTTCTAGCAAAAATGCACTTTTCTTTTCTCTTTTATTGGGTTGTCAATGTTTTTGGTTGTATTCACTCTTTCTTCTTCTCTATCTCACCATTTTACTTTACTACTTTCCCCCTTTCTATTATTATTATTATTATTATTATTATTATTATTATTATTA
>NC_021161.2:18894968-18924986 GCF_000331145.2 Cicer arietinum | reverse complement strand
TTATTATATACTAACATGTAAAACATAAAAATTACTACAAATTATTTATGCTAAAGAGGGATGTTACAACACCACTATTTTCTACTTCTGCATATTAA
Source organism: Cicer arietinum (assembly GCF_000331145.2). Classification (NCBI taxonomy): domain Eukaryota; kingdom Viridiplantae; phylum Streptophyta; class Magnoliopsida; order Fabales; family Fabaceae; genus Cicer; species Cicer arietinum. The sequence continues at coordinate 18,924,888 of NC_021161.2, read as the reverse complement.
TTTGGGCTATTACTATTTTGGACTTTTTCTTTCCTGCACCTGTGAATTGCTTATTACACCTCTATTTCTGCATCAGACACATACTAGACTCCCCTGTGTTGGGCCTTACAGCCTATTTTACTCATGCACCTATACATCTACTACCTTCCCCCTTCCATCTGCACTTGAAGACTTCATCTTCTTCAGGACGAAAACATGCGCATGCATCAATGAAACCTGTGACACCCTAAACTCCAAAATAATATATATTGATTCATACAAGAATTTTTAAAATTCTAATTCGCAGCGGATAAGGAAAATTTGTTTTTAAGAAAATAAAAACTTTTATAACTAATTTAGGATATCACTGTGACACCCTAAACCCCAACATAATATATATATTTCTATAAAATTTGCAGCGGATAAATAAAAATATGTTTCTAAGAAAATAAAAACTTTAATTTTTTATTTAGGATATCACGTTTCTCAAAAATCAAAAGGAACACTTTAAACTTCTTTACTCCATATTGCAATCTCAATAAGCTTGATTTAAGTATAATTACTTGATTTAATTATATAAACTTACAAGTACTTATATGGTTTTCATACAAAAGTCGTTTCAAAATAAATAAGTAAAATACAAATTACAACCTTTATTCCCGGTATCACCTATCAGAACGGGCTTCCTCCCAAACATGAACATCAAGACTCATTAACCTGTAACAACTGCGATTTTGCAATTGCAGGGACAATCCAGTCAAACACAAACAACGAAGGAGGTGAGTTTCGAAATCATGTTAATTGTACGCAACAATCATAATAGACCGTATCATAATCACATTACGATATACCAAAATATTTAAGTAAAGAGTATCATATTATAACATCAAATTCACTCAAGTAAAATAATCATCTCATTATAATATGCATCAAATCGTCTAAGAGTAATTATTATTGCTTTTGAAACACATCAATCACAACGAAACAATCACAAGGAAATGCAATGCTATGCATGATCTTAGACTCTACTTCAAAATGTAATACCATTCTAACTCTGAAGTAATTGGTTAGGATGCTTGATACTATGCCACCATCCCGGTGGAAGGACAATTCAAATTGGCCCTGTCCTCATAGATCCCATCAACTCAACCCGAGACACATAAACGCGACAGTCGAGGTAAACGTGTGTTGCGTGGTAGCTCCCGACATTTGGAGTGCTACCTCCAAGTCACCTAGGATTTCCCCACACGAATACCTCTAAGGTCTAACAATCTTGCCTTAAGGCTTGACAGCAGACCGCCACAATCATGCTAATTCAGTTGTACTTCCTCGGAATCACTAGGCTTGTCAGGCCCTACCTATATGATGACAAAATAATCTTCACTTCACAAATTCTCAATATTTATTTTCTCCCCTCGTTGGCCTATGATACTCCATTAAGACCGTCATCTCAAACACAAATTGGAATCACAATTATTTCACCAAATATGGGGTTACTTCAATATTCTAATCACAAATTCACAACATCACTATCATTAATCATATCTCATCACATAAACTCATCACAAATTTATAACATCACTATCATCAATCATACATCATCACATAGGCTTATCACAAATTTATAACATCATTATTATTAATTATATATCATCATAATCATATAAACTTATCAAAATGAATTCACTTTTTATTATCACATCACACAAACACGTCTAATCAAACATATACATAAAATTAATTCGACATCCAATATCACAATAATATCAAATATCTCACATTTAATAAAAATAGATCAAACATCACAATAATATCAAATACCACATATTTAACGAAGTATGGTTTTCCCGAATGAATCACTTAAAGGGCTACTTTCGTACGTAGCGAGCCCCGAATGAATCGTTAGGAAATACTGTTTTCCCATTCATCTCATATTATATTATACTCATGAATTCAAACGCTCTTTCACCCCTTACCTCATTTCGATGCTTTCACACACAAATATGATTCCACGAGCAAACAGCCTTGGTTCATTAACTCTTTGTCCTTCAATCGATCTAACTCGACAGTTTATGGGTAAACATTAAAAATAAATTATGAGAAGATACCATAAATTATGGTCAGGAAAATTACCATAAATCAGAAAACCAATCAGTGGATAATATAACCACTTTTCACACGGTCATTTTGGCGTTGATTTCACTCAAATCGGACTTACGGTGAAGGAGAACGGTGCAAAATAACGAATCCTACAAACGGAGAAGTCAGGTATTTTAGAGAGAAATTGGGGTTGTTAAAAATCTGGAAAGTTGTGCTTAATTGATGAGTTAAATGAATGAAATAACATACTCAAATTTAGGCGAAAAATGGAGAAAGTTATCTGGAACAGTTATCGACCACCGGTGTCAAACGATATGTTATTGTCGTGTTTCTTCTTTGGTTTTACGGCTCCCCTTCCAAAGTTCCGACACTCTTCCCTTCCCTTTTTTGTTTGTTTTATTTTATTAACAATTAGGTTTCACAAATGAGTCAAATCCATTGGTCCCTTTATTTATGTTTTTGTTTTACTATTATTATTATTTTGCTAGAACAAAACTAATTATTATTTAATATCCTTTTTAATATTCTTCCAAACACAGTTTTCCAAACATTACTCATATTTTAAAAATTAGAGTAATTAAAATAATTAATATAAAAAAACTTATTACTAATAATTGAAAGTCTCACATTCAAAATAATCTCTATAATTATACTTATTTTTCAAAATACTCACATTATAATAATACTAGAATATTAGAAATTAGTCAAAATTATAAAATAAATAAATATAACATCAATATTTTATATTAATTATTAAATCATAATAAATATATATAAAATCACAATGTCATAACAAGTATATAAAAATAAACGAAATCAAATACAATATCAATTCTATCTCAAGATAATTATTTTAAAAAATTAATTAAAATAGAAAATATTTATAAATAATTGAAATATAACTATGTGCATACTTAATATCAGTCAAACGCACAGAAAAATATTACATTAATTTGGTACGAGTATATACACGTAAAATCTTCTAAGATCTCATTCATTAAAATATTACACTAAAATACTATTTAAAAAAATATATAAAATATAATATTTATTATTTAGATTGCTCATTTAGTTCAATATGTATAAAAGTAGCACATAATCTAAAACGCCCATATAAGAAAAACTAATCACAAAATTTATTAACATGTATTCTAAAATAACTTTAATACCAAATTAATTATTTAAAATCATATTTGATTAATAAAATAGTTTATTATAAAATTTGGGGTGTTACATATCTCCCCTCCTAAAAGAAATTTCGTCCTCGAAATTTGTAGTGAATAGTACACAACTAATATCTAATTAATCACCCTCAATATTCAAACTTAGTCTATAAACATTTTTAAGGCATTCACTACTTATTTAAGCACAATATGTCAAAAATCAATTAGTTTATCAAAATAGGCTAACATGACAAAATAAATCAATTAACACATATAATATTTATCATTCAATTATGAAATAAAATACCTATCACATTTAGCATTCAGAAACAGCTGCGTTTCTTTCCTTGGGCGAGCTGTTTTTGGCCAATTTCGATCACCACGTTGGTCGTCTCAAAAAACGGACATCGTTTTTGGATTCTTCTCATTGAACCCTTCAAGAAGCACTACTCATTTGTATTTTTCGGTAATGTTGACGTTTGACCCTTCTGGCACTCTGACAAGTCAATGAGACTTTTTCTTCAATTTTTCCTCATCGTTTTGACTCCAATTTTGTTTATAAAATTATTATTAATTATTTTATATTAATTTTTATGCTCCACCTAATTTATAAGTCACATCTCAAGGATTTCGTGAACTCGTCATTTATTCGGATTTGCTCGATGTGCGTTGTAGATCTGCAGTTGCTGTTGAAAATTTGCATTGATTTCTGTGTTTCAGAAAGTGTCTAAATAAGGTAAGTGGTGAGTGAGAGTTTGAATTCATGAGTATAATATATTGTGAGATGAACTAGAAAACTGTATTTCCCAACAATTCATCATGGGCTCGCTACGTACAACAGCATCCTTTTGAGAGATAAATTAATTAATGTGAAAATATCGGGATTGTGAGATTAAAATGTTAATTAGAAATGTTTATAAGATGTTGATTGATTTAATTTTGAAAAATTGTGTGGTATTTGATATTTGATATTGTTGTGACGTTGGATGTTGAATGAAATTATGTGCATATGTTTGATTAGACAAATTTATGTGATGTGATAATGAAAGATGGATGCATTGTATGGCTTAGGTTTATGTGATGATAATGATGATGTTTGATTGATGATAGTGATGGTATCAAATTGTGATGAGTTTATGTGATGATCATGATTATGTATGATTAATTATGTTATAAAATTGTGACGAGAATATTGATGTAGCTCATGGTTGATGAGATAGTGATGATTCCTAAAGATAGTGCTCTTAAGGGAATAGTCTAAGCTAACAAGTGGAGAAAATAAATATTGAGAATTTGTGAAGTGGAGATTATTTTGTCATCATATAGATAAGGTCTGACAAGCCTAGTGATTCTAGGGAAGTACAACTGAATGAGTCTGATTGTGGCGATCTACTGTTGAGCCTTAAGGCAAGATTGTTAGACCTTGGAGGTATTCAGGTGGGGAATTCCTAGATGACTTGGAGGTAGCACTCCAAATGTCAGGAGCTACCATGCAACACACGTTTACCTCGATTGTCGGGTATGTGTCTCGGGTTGAGTTGAGAGTATCTATAAGGACAAGACCAATTTGAATTGTCTGTCCACCAAGATGGTGGCATAGTATCAAGCCTCCTAACCAAGTACTTCAGAGTTAGAATGGTACCACATTGTGAAGTAGAATATAAGCTCATGCATTGCGTTGCATTTTCTTTTGATTGTTTTGTTGTGATTAATAGGTACCGTGTGTGATAATAATTTCTCTTAGATGATTTGATGTTATAGTGAAATGCATTGATTTTACTTGAGTGGTTCTAACTTTATAATGTGATGTTTTTCCTTGAAGAATGTTTGTGTTATGATAAAGTGTATTATGATTGTTTCCACGTTCTTCTTACTTATATTATACTATTACCATGATTTCAAAACTCACCTCATTCATTGTTTGTGTTTGACTGGCTTGGCCATGCGTTTGCGAAATCGCAGTTATTACAGGTTAATGAGTCTTGAAGTTCAAGTATGGAAGAAACACCGCTCTGATAGTTGATACCAAGAATTTAGAGTTGTAAATTACATTTTAGTTATGTAATTACAAATGACTTTTTAAATGAAAACCTTAGTACTAGTAAGTTTTTGGAATTAAAATAAGAACTTATAGTTAAATCAAGTTCATTGAGATTAAATTGTTTTAATTGAGTAATAAAGTTTGAATTGTTCCATGTGTACTTTGAGAAATGTGATATCCTAAATTAGTTACAAAAGTTTTTATTTCCTTGTAAATAAATTTTCTCTATCCGCTGCGAATTTTACTCAAAAAAAATCTAGTATAAAATTATTATGTATGTAATTTTGGGGTTTAGGGTGTCACATGTTATATGTTAAACACTATAGACAACCTTGGCAAGTTTGATTCCATATCACAAAAGTGCAACTTCATTGGATACTCAATAAGATCTAAAGCTTATAGAGTGTTTAATCTGGGAAACTCATATTGTGGAAGAGTCAATACATGTTAAATTTGATGACAAACAACTTTACCTTAAAAAGTCAAAATAGGTTGATGATATTTCAGGTTTACTGGAACCAGAGGAAAGAGATGCAGACAAACCAGAAAAACCTAAAAAATTAGAGGATACAAGTAATTCAAAAGAATATGACAAATCATCAGAGGATGAATCTGACCAAATCATAAGTAGTCAAGATTAGTCAAAAGGGAGATCAGGATGGAAGTACAAGTCTCCCCATCCTAAAACTCTAATAAATGGAAATGCAAATGATCCTTTGAAGCCCAGATCATCACTAAAAAACACAAATTTGTTTGGTCTACTATTATCAATTGAACCTACATCTGTTGATTAAGCACTAAAAGATGATGGATGGATCCTTGCAATGCAAGAAGAGTTAAATTAATTTAAAAATAATGATGTTTGGAACCTAGTAGCTAGACCAAAGAAAAACATTATTGGAACCAAATGGGTTTTTAGAAACAAGCTAAATGAAAATGAGAAGTGTTCAGAAACAAGGTAAGACTTGTTGCACAATGTTATAATCAACAAGAATGCATTTATTACACTAAGACATTTGCTCAAGTGGTCAAATTAGAAGTTATTTGTATCCTATTTTCTTTTGACGACGCTTATAATAACATTACATTATTTCAAATGGATGTTAAAAGTGCATTTCAAAATGGGTATATAAGTGAGGAAGTCTATTTTAAGTAACCCCCAGGTTTTGAAATTTCTGAATTTCTAGACCATGTATTTCAACTTAGGAAATCATTGTCTGGTCTAAAACAAAAACTTAAGGCATGGTATGATAGACTAAGTAAGTTCTTGCTTAAAAATAATTTTGAAAGACGACAAGTAGGCAACACCATGTTTAGAAAATCAACAGGAGATGACATTCTTACTATTCAAATTTATGTCGATGGCATTATTTTTGGATCTACTAATGACAATCTTTGTCAAGAATGATTTCAAACCTATGGCTACACCAATGTACCGTACTTGTTCACTAGAAAAAGATGAAGCATGTCAGAAGGTTGACCAGAAAACATATTGACGAATGATTCGATCACTGATTTACCTTAATGCCTTTAGACCTAATATTATGTTTAAAGAGTGTGTGTGTGTGCAAGATTTCAGGCCGCTCCAAGGGCATCTCATTTAACTATTGTTAAGAGGATCCTTAGATACTTAAAATTTACAATCAACTTTAGCTTGTTCTACAAGAAAATTATTGAGTATAAACTAAGTGGTTATTTTGATGTTGATTATGTTGGAGTCAAACTTGAGAGAAAAAGCACAAGTGGAAAATGCACATTTCATACTAGGACCATTTTCATGTAGGGATTTAATTAAAAAAATTACTTGGACTTATGGAGAGTCTTAAGTCAGGGGGAGTCAAAAAACAAAAGAAAAATTGTTATCAACAATACCATTTTGTCCTCATCAAAATGAGGGAGATTGATGGAACCAATTTCGTTTTTGCACTTATACTTAATGTCTTCATTAAGTATGCAAAACTTGGAAGAAGAAAATCAGAGGAATTTAAAAGAGGAAGAAAATTAAAGGAAGGTACCAGAGGAAGAAAATGAAAGGAAGGTGCCAAAGGAAACAAGTAGAGGAAGTCACCAAAATAAGTTACTAGAGGATTAGATTAGAGGAACAAAAAGTATACACGTCAGCCTCTGAACATATGCCTCTGAAAGTAACGTGCTTCTAAATGTTATGAATATTGCCTCTAGTGTCTAGGTCTGATGTCTGGGTTTGAAGTTTGATGTTTGGATATGAAGACTAAGTCTAATAACTGGTTCTGAAGACTGCATTTAAAAACTGCCTCTAAAGAATGACTCTGAAACTGAGTTTGAAGATTGTCTAAAGACTGAATTTGATGCATGCTTCTAAAGAGTTCATATCAAGATATAATTAACCTGGAAGAGATTGTTCAAATCATATATTCAAAGCTCACAATTTGGTGATCAAACTGGAGCAACACACTCCAAATGATGCCTCTAATATGCAGCCTATAATGTTGCATTGGCTTTGAAGTTTAAACAAGGTGATATGCCCAATGCCACTAATTATAAGTCATGCAATTTTGCCTCCGACTATTATTATTCAAGAAACACAACATCTCACTCCAACAAGAAATTCAATGCTTATGATGGAAAGTCAACGACTGAAATTGAAAGAATTAAGTATGCAAAGAAAACTTAGCCGAATAAAAAACTTGTGCCATCCAAGAACAGCCTGAATCCATTCCAGCTCAAATCAAGCAAGCGTATGAAAGAAGATTCGTGTTTTTGAAGATAGTCTAAAATAAGATTTGATTCAGATTTATAATTGATGAAAATTAAAGAAGATATGGTCCAGAATTGAAAAAGATATGATCAAGATAATATGAATTATTTACAAGAAGATTTTACAAGAACATGTGAATTATTTAAAAGAAAATTTGATCAAGATTTATCACATGAAAATATGAATTATTTACAAGAAGATTTGATCAAAATTTATCTACAAGAAGATGTGAATTATTTACGAGAAAATTTGATCAAGTTTTATCACAAGAATATATGAATTATTTATTATAAGATTTGATTAAGATTTATCTACAAGAAGATATTAATTATTTATAAGAAGAGTTTATCATAATCAATCAGAAGATATGAATTATTTAAAAGAAGATGTGATCAAAAATTGTTTACAAGAAAAAACACTCACAAGAAGATACATTTATTATTTGCAAAGATAGATTCAGATTTTGCAAGGACAAAAGAGAAACCATAACCTATTCTTTAAACAGATACTCAAGACTCAAGAAGAATATGAGAGAACTCATAAACATAAAATTTCCTAAGTTTAGAGAAACAATTGCTAAAAAGAAATATTTTCTAAGTGTTTTCTAGTTTGAGAATCATTGTAACCATCAGCTTTTAAGAAGCAAACCAATTTGTTCCCAACTAATAAACATCAGTTTTTTAGAGAAAAAATATTATTTTAAGTCAAAACAAGTCCAATGAGAAGGTTGCCACTGTTGACCTCAACTAATAAACTACAAGAAAATATAGGTTTTTTGCAATTTTGGTCCCTCTACTTATATTAATTAACGCAACTCATCCTCTATTTTAAAAGTCAACAGTTTTGGTCACTCCTCTCATATTTTTGAACTAAAATATTAAGATATGATGCATTTTAAATAATGTGACATACGATTTCATGATATAAAACCATTTAGATGCATTAATTTTTCATGTCATTAATTAAATTAGAAAATGAATAACTTGTGAAGATAATTGTGAAGTTTTTATAGAGTTTTATTGCGGTTTCAATGATGTTAATCAATCTACATCATCGTATCATTTGACACATTATTTAAAGGATGTCGCATCGCTATTTTTTAGTTATAAAATTAGAATGAGGGACCACAGTTGTCAAGTTTTAAAATAGAAGGACCGAGTTTGTGAATTGGTAAAAATAGGAGGACTAAAACTGTAATTAAACTTAAAATATGTTAAAAGGAAATTACATGCACTTCCCCTCAAATTTAGCTAAATAACACACATATCCCCTATAGTTTTCAAATAAATACAAAACGCTCTTATCATATAAAAAGCAAACACTCACTATCTCTCTCAAGTTACAGGATAAACTGAGTAACGTCAACCGTTGATTATTAAATGAATAGTTGTTATGTTGTATAAATGCATGATCAATCATGGATGTTTATATTATCAATTATTGACTCATTCACTTCACCAAATTCTCACTTTAGAGAAATTTTTCATAGATATAAGGGTCGTCCACATGTTTTAGGTTGAACACCCAAAATAAAGAATTATTTGCAAAAATGAAAGTGGAGAAAAATAATGAGTTTACTCATTTTGCAAAACAAAGGAAGGTGTTTTAAGTCTCTAATTGGCTTGCGTTGATGAGAATGAACTCATGTTGGTTCAAAGGCCCAGTAACGGAATGCAAAGCTTTAGTAAGCATTGTCAACATCTAAAACTTTTATGTGGTAAAAGAAATTAAATTTATCATTCCAAGTTTCATTGTATTGGTGGCTCTATGTGATGTATAGATAATTAATTAATTATCAATGTAAGGTATTTTATGGAAGGGAGCAAACACCTGAGAAAAAAGATGAAAGCAATGAGAGATCTGGGTCAAATGAATTGGTAATGCATTGTGGATGACATTCGAGGGAGGTTGTTATTTGAAAATATAAGAGGGTGTTTGTGTTGCAATATTTGAGGGGAGGTGGATGTATGTTTCCCATATATAAATAGAATAAAATATACTCCTGAGTTTTTAATAAAACTATTTAAATTATGATAATTTAATTTTAAATATATTTATTATATATACCAGTATTAGAATCAACCTTTTACCTGCGAATTTGTATGCAGATTTATACTTAAAAATCTACAGACGCTTTCTGCAGATTTATTGGCGGAACCATATCCCCACGTAAAACCTTCGTTGATAATACCTTCCTGAGGATTTTTCAATCCGCAGGTAACATACCTGCGGATTAGTCCGCAGAAAAAGTAAATAAAATTCAGCAGCAAGTATTTAATAAACTTAAGGATACTTTCTTACGAATTTTCATGCAGAAATATCTGTACTATTCCTACAAATATATTTTGCTTGAAAAGTCGCAGGTATATCCACATGAAATTTTGCACCAAAATACTTTTCGCATGAAATTCCGTAAATAATTTCGCATCAAAATTATTTTCAAAGAAAAATCCACATCATATATGTCATTGTAGAATTTTGAAATACCATAAACTAAAACTTAAATGGTAAAATATAAAATTTTGAAATTATATGTCTTTCAATTCAAATTTAAATGCAAACACATATAAATGAAAAACTTATGGACCTATTGAATTAAATATATCGTTGAGATTAAAAGTATCATTTTTTTTATAACACATGTGTCTGTCTCTAGGATATCAATTTTCATTTTTCATTGTTTAAAACTCCTCTCTTTATGATCCTTCTAATTATTTTTGATGACTGTTTTTATTAACTATTTTATCATTAAATTCGACTATATGGGTGTTGTTCCTATTTAATAATTGTAATATTTGTTTAAAAATAATTATAATAGTGTTTAAAATTGTTGAAATTTATACATGTATAGGATATGATTTATTTTAATTGATAAAAAATATTAGTAATATAAAATTAAAATATTCGTGTGTTAAATTATATTTATATTTTTTTTCCTTCAATAATTTATTTTATAGTTGTTACTATTTCATTTTAGCTTTATGTGTTATTTTTTAAAGGCATTGATATATATGACACAAATTATTTATTTTAACTAAATATTTTAGTAAAATTATTTAAGGATTATTTTTAATAAAAAAATAATATGTTAAGATCATTTGATTTTTGTTAGAAAGGAAATAATCAAATAAATTAAAGGAAAGAAATGTGCAATGGGCTTGGCCCGTGTCTGATTGCAAAAGTGATAGAGGGCATCATTGGAATCCTGAGAAGAACCATATAGATTGTCATGGAAATGAGACGAGGAATCAAAGACATAATGATACATATGCAGGTCATGGCCAAATTAAGTTCCCTTCATTTCATGAAAAAAGTGATTCGGAAGCATATGTTGATTGGGAGTTTAAGATAGATTAATTGTTTGAAACTCATGACATTAGAGAAAGGAGGAAAGTTAAGTTGGCTACCTTAGAGTTTAAGGATCGTGTTTTACTTTGGTGGGACCAAAACGTCAAGGAAAGGAGGAGATGTGGTGCTGGGCAACTAAATGATTAAGATGAATTAAAAGCACTTTTGAGGAAGAGGTATGTACCATCTCATTATCAAAGGGAGCTACATCAAAAACTACAAAGGTTGAAATAAGGCTCCAAGATGTGGAGGATTATTATAAGGACTTTGAGACTTCAATAATTCTCTCTAATATTAGAGAGGATAACCATGCCATAATAGTTAGGTAGTTCGGTTCTTGGATGGTCTAAGCTATGAGAATAGAGATGTGATTGAGTTACAACACTTTATGGATATTGAGGAGCTTGTTCACAAGCCATCTACCATTGAACAACAATTGAAGAGAAAGAGTACTTATAAAAAGAATTACTCAAACAAAGACTCCTCACATTGGACCAAACACAAAAAGGGGGTGATTTTCCATTGGCTTCAGCCAAGGAAGGTAAGTCTTCTAAACCTAAAGATCATCTTCCTAGTTCTTCTTCTCATTCTTCAATTAATTATTTCAGATGCTTAGGAAGAGGTCACATATCATCTAATTTTCCAAATAAAAAATCTATAATTGCAAAGGCTAAAGAGGTATATGAAATTGATTTTCCCATTATTCTTACTTTTCACAATCATCCCCAAGTGAACTAGGGGGTGACTATGAATTGGCTCTCGTTCAAGGAGATCTTTTCATGGTTAGAAGACTCTTAGGAGTCCAAGTTAACGATGATGATTCTCAAAGAGAAAATATTTTTCCTACAAGATGTCTTGTTGATAGAAAAGTTTGTTCTTTGGTAGTTGATAGTGGTAGTTGTACCAATGTAGCTAGCACTAGATTAGTCATAACACTTGGCTTGAAAACCATTAAATATCCGAGGCAATATAACCTTCAATAACTAAAAGACAATGTTGATATTTGGTGGATAAACAAGTTTTGGTTAGTATTGGAAAATATCAAGATGAAAATTTGTGTGATGTTGAGCCTATGGACACTGGCCATATTTTGTTAGGGCGGTCGTGGCAATTTGATAGAAAGGCTCATCATGATAGTAAAAATAACATTTACTCTTATGTGCATAAAAAACATAAAGTGTCTCTTTTACCTCTTAGTCCCAAAGAAGTTTGTGTTGATCAAACTCAAAGGAATCTAAAAACAGACAAAGAGATCAAAGAATAAAAAGGAAAGTATATCATGCATGCTCATTACTCAAGTAACCAAAATTCCTTACCTATGGTAAAAAACTTATTTGCTAGAGAGCATGTGGTTAGGAAAGCTTTGTTGACTAGACAATCCGTATATTTTCTTTATTGCAATGATTTATGTTTGTCTACTTCACATGATGATATTCCTCCGTCATTGAATTGCCTTTTAAAAGAGTTTGATGATGTGTTTCCTAAAATACTTCCTCATGTTTTACCTCCTCTTAAAGGAATAGAGCACCACCTCTTGCCTGTGTTCTTACCTTGAACTTTTTAACTAGTTACTACACGAAAAAACGCATATTACAGCGCTTTTTTTAAGCCATTTACAGCGCTTTTTCAAAAAAATAAGCGCTGTGGAAACGAGCGCTGTAAATGATACAACAGCGCTTTTAAAAAAGCGCTATAAAACATGTAAATACAACGCGCGCTTGTTATGCACATTTTACAGCGCTTCTTCACAAAAAGCGCTGTAATATGCACCCCATTATATGAGTTATGGGTGTGCATTTTACAGCGCTTTCTCAAAAAAGCGCTGTAAAATGCCCACCCATAATTTCATATATGGGTGTGCATATTACAGCGCTTTCTCAAAAAAGCGCTGTAAAATGCCCACCCATAATTTCATATATGGGTGTGCATATTACAGCGCTTTCTCAAAAAAGCGCTGTAAAATGCCCACCCATAATTTCATATATGGGTGTGCATATTACAGCGCTTTCTCAAAAAAGCGCTGTAAAATGCCCACCCATAATTTCATATTATGGGTGGGCATTTTACAACGCTTTTCTTGTACATTTCACAGCGCTTTCTCACGAAAGCGTTGTAAAAGGTGCACCATTAAAGCGCTTTAGAACAACATTTTACAGCGCTTTTTAAAAAAAGCGCTGTAAAATGTGTGTTTTTTTTTTTTTAAACGCTGTAAATTAATTATTTGAAATGAAAAGCGCTTTTTAGCTTTTTATGGCATTTTTTTAAAAAAGCGCTGTCTTTTATCTTTGTATCCAAAATTATTTTGATCCAAAATCACTTCACAATCAGTAGAACAGAACATATTATAGACAATCAGTTCACACAATCAGTAGAACAGAAATCAGAACTCTGTAACTTTATTAACATATATGTAACTCTGTAATTTACAACCTAAGTAACTACATTCAGATACATATATACAACCTAATTTACAACCTAATTACCTACATTCAGATACATATATATATATAACCTAATTTACAACCTAAACTACATTCAGATCCATTATATAATAACTAACAGATCCATTATATGCATATATTGTGTCCTATGATCATTTACATATAATAACTAACAGAATATACATTATATGCACTAGCTACCATATAATATTCAGATCCCTTGCCCAGCACAAGCTATTTCCCAGAAAATCAAATAATTTTCATGTCAAGCACGTACTGACACCATTCTTCCTTTAATTCCATCAGATCTTCCTCAGAATATGATGGACTGGAATTGGCAAAGTACTGCAATATAAAAATTGAACATATTATATTAAGTTAGTATCAAATATATAGATAATTTATATATGAAAATCATATAATGCAAATACCGTACCGTTTCTGGGATAATAGTTTTATTCTTCTCAACAATCTCCTTCATGAATCTCAATATGTAGTACCCACAGTCGATGTTATTTGTTTGACGAGGGCACTTTATTGAGATCCATGTAATGTTATTAGACTTCTGCTTCGACACTTTAGCACCTCTTTGAGCTCGATAAACTTTTAAGGCACTATCGAATGAATAAATGTGATTATTAGAGCATGAATATTTATATATATATATATATATATAAATATTCATGCTCTAATAATCACATTTATTCATTCGATAGTGCCTTAAAAGTTTATCGAGCTCAAAGAGGTGCTAAAGTGTCGAAGCAGAAGTCTAATAACATTACATGGATCTCAATAAAGTGCCCTCGTCAAACAAATAACATCGACTGTGGGTACTACATATTGAGATTCATGAAGGAGATTGTTGAGAAGAATAAAACTATTATCCCAGAAACGGTACGGTATTTGCATTATATGATTTTCATATATAAATTATCTATATATTTGATACTAACTTAATATAATATGTTCAATTTTTATATTGCAGTACTTTGCCAATTCCAGTCCATCATATTCTGAGGAAGATCTGATGGAATTAAAGGAAGAATGGTGTCAGTACGTGCTTGACATGAAAATTATTTGATTTTCTGGGAAATAGCTTGCTGCTGGGCAAGGGATCTGAATATTATATGGTAGCTAGTGCATATAATGTATATTCTGTTAGTTATTATATGTAAATGATCATAGGACACAATATATGAACATGCATATGGATCTGAATGTAGTTTAGGTTGTAAATTAGGTTATATATATATACGTATCTGAATGTAGGTAATTAGGTTGTAAATTAGGTTGTATATATGTATCTGAATGTAGTTACTTAGGTTGTAAATTACAGAGTTACATATATGTTAAAAAAGTTACAGAGTTCTGATTTATGTTCTACTGATTGTGTGAACTGCTTATGGTATTTGAATATGTTTTGTTGTTGTGTGCACTGATTGTGAAGTGATTTTGGATCAAAAATAATTTTGGGCACAAAGATAAAAGACAACGCTTTTTAAAAAAATGGCCCGCGGGGATCGGAATATTGTGCAATACTTCTCCCGAAGTATTGTGCAATATTCCTTTTCCCACCTTCCGTTGAGTCGGCGAGGACAAGTATAGGACACATGTAGTGACACCCTACATCAATAGTTAAAACATAAGTACAGTTAATATATAAGTTTGTTTAATACATAAGTAATTACATAAGCAAGTAAGTAGTAAGTAATTAATTACCTCGGGAATACTCTTCAAACCGACGTTGCAACTCCCGGTTTCACTCTCCATTTGTATTTCAGGTTGGAGCTGAACCGGAAGTTGCTTGTCTTTATTCGTATTCACCAAGAGTGCCACTTGCTCCGATAAGATTCTGAGCTTCTCTAATACTTCCTCGTTGGAAGGTTTTTGGCGCTTCTCTTGAGGAAAAAAGCTTTTGGGAGTTACGCCAAATCCTTTCCCCCTCACTCGACCGGAATACTCAGGGACATTAAACACTTTCCCAAGAATGTCCCTGCACGTATCCTTGTTGCCCTCTTGAGTTTCAGAACTTTGTTCAATAGTTTCCTAAAATACATGTAACATTAAAAAGATAAGTTCAATAGCATTTTTAAAATACAATATTAAAAAATATTAAAGTGATAATATACTTACACAAAGTTCTACAACTTTCTTGACATTTTCATTATCAACCACTCCTTCTTTGTTAACACGCGCTTCCTTCCATAAGATATGACGACCCAAGGGTTGATCGGCTTGGGTGTCTTTTCTCTATTCGTTAAAATCATAAACAAAATAATACAAATTAGTTACACACTATAGTTTATAATACAAATTACAAGTGATGTTTAATTACTTACAATTTTTTGTTCAAGGCGTGCATATCCCATACGTGATTTCTTGTATGGGTGTTTTGGGTTGCTTGCCCGTTCGCGATTTGCCTTACTAATATTCTATATAAAAAAAAAATAGCAATTGTGTAAAAATTTAAAATACGCTACGAATATGAATAATAAAACACAAATGCTAATAAATTAATCACTTACGACAAACGCCGGGTCAGAACGTTTGGAAACAAATGCACTCCATTCATCCTTTGATATATAATGTTGATATATCTTTGGAGGTTCAGCATTTGTGTTTCCTTCTCTATCTTTTAGATAGAAATTTGAGAGATGGGATCTAAATCCACGATGGATTTTCCCAGCAACTCTCAAAACATATGACTTTCGTTCCTCATCAAGAACAAAAGTGGTCTGCAATGAAAACAATTATAAGTAATGTATTTTACAGAAAAAAAATTATAAATGACAAAAGAGTAGATCAAAATATTTACTTGAATGTCATTCCAGATGATATCTTTGGCATCCTTCAACGCCTTATCTCTCCAGTTGTCTATTGTTATTGGGACATTTTGACGAACAACAGCCCCAATGTAGCTTACAAACATGGAGCTGTTGGGGTCAACTGGCTGACCACTCTCGTTCCAGCCAACCTAATAAACTCATATAGTAAGTACATGCCCTAAACCCTAAAAAAAGATAAAAAAACACACAGCAAACAGAGTATATATAGTATACCTCAAATTTAATGCCACTGCTCCGTGCTTTAATCACCCTTTGCATGATAGTTGCACCACGTTTGACTTCTTTTTCGTAAGTCTTAGAGGTGCCAACTTCTTCATTTTGAACTTCTAAATCTTTGTTTGTATCCATTTAACTACAACAAGTTCAACATGCACTTTAGTATAACATCAACAAGCTCAACATGGATCATGCATTATTATAAACAAACTCAACATGTATCAGTATATCTTAAAAAAGCTCAACATGCATTCTAATGATTACAAAAATTTAATAACATCAATACCTGAATAATGATGGTTCGAAGAAAGACGAAATGCAAAGAAAAGAGGGTTTGCAGAAAGTTCACAGAAATATGGTTCACAGAAATACGGTTTGAAGAAATACGTAATGAGGGTTACGTATTTCAATGAAAATATATTGTGTGAAATGGGAGAGATGATCTTGGATGGAAATAAGGTTCGAAATGAAGGAGATGATCGTGGAAATAAGGTTCGTAAAGGACGGGATGATAGGGTTTGCAAAAGAAGAGAAGAAATGAAGGTTGAGATGAAGGTTACGTAATGAAGAGGAAACTGAAGAGGTAACTGTTATATATACGTAACACTTTTACAGCGCTTTTTATAAGCCTTTTACAGCGCTTATTTTGTAAAGCGCTCTAAAAGGCTTCTTTAGTTAAATTTTTAAAAGGCTCTTTTACAGCGCTTTTTTCAAATAAGCGCTGTAAAAGACCTCCGTGTGTTATTATGTTATTTGAATGCCTTTTACAGCGCTTTTTTCAAATAAGCGCTGTAAAAGACCTCCGTGTGTTATTATGTTATTTGAATGCCTTTTACAGCGCTTTTTTCAAATAAGCGCTGTAAAAGACCTCCGTGTGTTATTATGTTATATGAATGCCTTTTACAGCGCTTTCACACATAAGCGCTCTAAAAGGCTTCTTTAGTTAAATTTTTAAAAGGCTCTTTTACAGCGCTTTTTTCAAATAAGCGCTGTAAAAGACCTCCGTGTGTTATTATGTTATATGAATGCCTTTTACAGCGCTTTCACACATAAGCGCTCTAAAAGGCTTCTTTAGTTAAATTTTTAAAAGGCTCTTTTACAGCGCTTTTTTCAAATAAGCGCTGTAAAAGACCTCCGTGTGTTATTATGTTATTTGAATGCCTTTTACAGCGCTTTTACACATAAGCGCTCTAAAATGTCTCTTTATGTTAATTTTAAGAGGCTCTTTTACAGCGCTTTTCCCAAATAAGCGCTGTAAAAGACCTCCGTGTGTTATTATGTTATATGAATGTTTTTTAAAGCCTTTTACAGCGCTTTTCCACATAAGCGCTCTAAAATGTCTCTTTATGTTAATTTTAAAAGGCTCTTTTACAGCGCTTTTTCCAAATAAGCGCTGTAAAAGGCCTTATTGTTTTTGTGTTTTGTTATGTTATGTTATTTTTTAAACAAGCTCAACATGCATGCAAAACCCACATAGTAGTAACTGGTCACCACAAAAATCCCTTCCTCTTCACCAAACTCTTCTCCTTTTATGCATCTTCTTCACAAACATCAAAGCTTACTCTTTCACAATTCAATCTCCACCTCAACACCCTTTTTATCTCTTTACATTCTCTTTCCTTCTTAAATCGAAACTTAATTGGTATTCAGGATCATTGCCATGTTGCGAAAAATGGGTTTGTGTCTGGTGTTTTTGGGGATTCCCATGATGCGTACAAGGTGTTTGAAGAAATGGGTTTGTGTCTGATGTTTTTTGGATTCCCATGATGCGTACAAGGTGTTTGAAGAAATGGGTTTGTGTCTGATGTTTTTTGGATTCCCATGATGCGTACAAGGTGTTTGAAGAAATTAGGTGTCTGATGAATATTATTTTTAAAGCTTTTTTACAGCGCTTTGTCAAATAAGCGCTGTAAAATGTCTTTTTTACTCACTTTCAAAAGAGTCGTTTACAGCGCTTTGTGTGAAAAGCGCTGTAAAAGGTATAAAACACTCATTATTTTATTTTTAAAAGGATCTTTTACAGCGCTTTTTAAGATAAGCGCTGTAAAATGTCTCTTTATTTTATTTTTGTGTTTGGTTTATTTGGGTTGGGATGACATTAAAAACATTTTTATCATTGTTTATTGGATTAAAAATATTGTTATCATTGTCTTTATCACAATACTTTAGGAGATGATGAATTATTAGAAATGAGTATTCTGAAGAATCTATATATATATATGCACTGAGCAAAAGAGAATCTCTCTATTCAGTTCAGTTCAGTTCATGTAAATTACTAATTTATATTCAGTTCAGTTCATGTAAATCAAGCTAAATATAAAACACTCATTGTTACATGAACTTGGTATAAAACACTCAAATCAAGCTAAATATAAGCAGAAAATAAATTAATCAGAAAATAAATTAATCAGAACTTAGTATAAAACACTCAATTCAGATTACATGCATATTTACAATAACACAGTTCAGATTACATGCATAGCTTATATAAAACAATTAAACATATATATACATTAAGATGCCCTTCTTCTTTTCCTGGTGACATTCACATTTGTTTGTCCATTTACAATACGAAACGATGGATTAATCCAAATTCCCTCATCATGATCATCTCTAAGATATAAACCATCATCAGTTGAATCAATTTCATGTGGTTGTTGTGATGTTGCAAATAAAAGATCATTACCAACATCTTCATCATTATTGTTATCATCACTTATTTTATTGGTCGATAGGACAACAGACCATTTATCATTAGAAGGATCAGTGACATAAAACACTTGTTGAGCTTGCGACGCTAAAATAAAAGGCTCGTCTTTGTATCCCACCCTATTAAAATCGACAAGCAAGAATCCTGACTCATCAATCCGAACGCCATTATTATTATCGACCCACTTGCAACCAAATATGGGAACACGAAACATTGTGTAGTCTAACTCCCATATGCGCTCGATAACCCCAAAATATGATAGATTTGCATATATTGGGTTTTTGTCTTTTGCACTTGAGACATGCATCGCTTCAGCTACGAGAGTGACTCCACTATTTTGCATAGTGGTCTGATCATCTTGTTCTTTGGTATAAAATGTGTAGCCGTTAATAACATAACCAGTGTAAGAAAAGACATGTAAGCTCGGACCATTTGCTAGCCACCTCAATCTATTTGAAATTGATCCGGGGTCTATATCAAATTTTGACATTATGTGATTTTTTAACCATGTTACAAAACTTCGATTGTGCTCTCGAGTTATCCAATTTTGATTCCTATTCATGTTCAAACGAGATAACTGATCAATGTGTATTGTAACATACGGTTGAACCTCATCATCATTGTGCAGAACATACAATTGTGCCTGCTCCCATTCTGTCCTTGATATAGTCAGTAGTCTCCTTCCAGTTATCCCTTCTCCTGATAGTCTTCCCGAATGACGAGACATGGGAAGCCCTATGGATTCAACATTGGACAGATATTCAGTACAAAATTCAGCAGCCTCTTCAACAATGTATCGTTCAGCAATACAACCTTCTGGTCGACTTCTACTTTTTACGTACCCTTTTAATATTTTCATATATCGTTCTATCGGATACATCCATCTCATATAAGCTGGCCCACAAAGTTGTGTCTCCTTAACCAGATGAACAGTAAGGTGAACCATTATATCAAAAAACGATGGTGGGAAATACATTTCAAGCTCACACAAAGTAACAACAATTTCCCTCTGCAATGTCGGTAATTTCTGAGGGTCGATCACTTTACTACAAATTTCCCTGAAGAAGAAACATAATCTAGTTAAGGCTAGTCGAACTTTTTCAGGTAAAATGGAACGTATACCTATTGGTAGCAAATGCTCCATTATAATATGACAATCATGGGTCTTCAAACCTTTTAACTTGAGGTCTTTCATACAAACCAAATTTTTAATGTTCGAAGAGTATCCTTCTGGAACTTTAACTTCGTGTAGAAATTTACATAAAACAATTTTTTCCTTTCTAGATAGAGTATGAGCGGCTGGAGGTAGATATGTGCGATTTCCTTTCTTTACTGGAGCCAGTTCATTTCTTATTCCCATATCGACCAAGTCCAATCTTGCATTGACGCCATCTTTAGACTTTCCTGGAACATTGAGTAACGTACCAATAACACTTTCAAATACATTTTTTTCAATATGCATCACATCGAGGAAATGTCTTACATACAATGACTTCCAATATGGCAATTCAAAGAAAATTGACTTTTTCTTCCACCCAGTTTTCACCAGCTCTCCCGCAAAAGGTTTGCCAAATTTATTGGTCAAACCTTGTACTTTTTCAAGTATTTGATATCCAGTCGGTGCTAAAGGAGCTTTACCTTCCTCTGATTTTCCATTGAATGCATTTCTCCACCCACGATACTGATGACTATAAGGTAAAAATCTACGATGTCCAAGAAACACATTCTTCTTACAATGTTTCAACCGCATCCAATTTGTACTCTCTTCACATATAGGACATGCACACTGACCTTTAATGCTATATCCTGATAAATTACCATATGCTGGAAAATCATTAATTATGCCGAACAACATAACCCTTAAATTGAAACATTCTTTCTTATACCCATCATAAACTTCCACACCTGTCTCCCACATACTTTTTAAATTTTCGATTAGAGGAGTCAAGTATACGTCGATATCATTCCCCGGTTGTTTGGGTCCAGAAATTAACAGAGACAACATCATAAACTTACGCTTCATACATAACCATGGAGGTAGGTTATATATTACCAAAATCACAGGCCACGTGCTATGTGAGATGCTTTGAAGACCATGTGGATTCATTCCATCAGTAGAAAGTGCAAGTCTTAGATTTCTTGACTCTATCCCGAATTCAGGATACTCGTGATCAATTTTTGCCCATTGTGGGGAATCTGCAGGGTGTCGAAACATTCCATCTCTAATTCTTTCATCTGCATGCCATGTCAAGTGTTTTGAATCTTCTTCACTGCGATACATGCGCCTAAATCTTGGTATTATAGGAAAATACCACACGACTTTTGCTGGAGTAGATTCTTTCTTCTTATATCGAGAGACATTGCATTTCGGACACGCCTTAAGTAGTTCATATTCGTTTCGAAATAAAATGCAATCGTTAGGACACGCATGAATCCTTTCGTAACTCATTCCAATAGAACACAAAATCCGTTTAGCCTCGTAGGTTCGACTGGGAAGTTCATTATCATCTGGCAACATATCTTTTATGAGTGTTAATAATTCCGTAAAGCTTTTATCAGACCATCCATTACTCGCTTTTAAGTTGTACAACTTTAATATCGCTGACAGTCTTGTGAATTTAGTACAACCATTATATAATTCTTTCTCTGCATCACTCAACAAACTTTCAAACATTTTAGGACAATCTCGAAGATCTTCTTCAACTGCTTTTGCAATCTCATCAACTCGGTCCGGCTCATATGTATCTGTATCGAAATCAGTTGAAGCATATGTAGAACTATTCTCAAAATTAATGTTTCCTTTTTTTTTCTCACCATGTCTTATCCAACATGTGTAGCTTTGATCAATTCCATTACATACTAGATGTCCTTCTAATTCATCTTCTCTAACACGTTTTCCAAAACAACATTTTAAACAAGGACAAACTACTCTATTTGGATCTTTTGCATTCTTCACTGCAAACTCAACAAACTCCTTCACTCCAATTTCATACTCTTTTGACAATCGATTGGCTGAAATCCATTTCCTATCCATATTATACCACCTATATAAATGCAGTAACAAAAATAATAAGCTTTCAAAACATATCAACAAGTTTCAAAAAGAAACCAATATCAACTAACAATTTCAAAACAGAACAGATCATGTGGTATGAGTTTTTGACAATTTTTGACAATTTCAAAACATAACAGATCATGTGTAAAAAATACCTTAGACAACGTAGATGGCCGCACAGTACGTAGAGGATATTAGGGTTCCCAACGTATATAATTATTTGAAAGATGTAGAGGATATGAGGGTTTCCAACGTATATAATTATTTTAAAGATGTATTTTACAGCGCTTGTGAAAAACGCGCTGTAATAGGTAGTTAAATTCAATGAAAGCGCATGTGTTTTACAGCGCTTGTGAAAAAAGCGCTGTAATAGGTAGTTAAATTCAATGAAAGCGCATGTGTTTTACAGCGCTTGTGAAAAAAGCGCTGTAAATGATACGCGAAAGCGCTTCCTTTTACAGCGCTTTTTTGACAAGCGCTGTAAAAGCCTTATAACGTGATGCGCAAACGTTATATGACCTACTACAGCGCTTGTTTTACAGCGCTTTGAATCAAAAGCGCTGTAAAAGGTTCCGTTATTTTTAAAATATAATTACAACGGCGCTTGTGTTTAGCAAGCGCTGTAAAATGGGCGCTGTTAAATGTCATTTTTGGCGTAGTGAGTGCTTATTCTCTAAAGCTGCTATGCTTTATATCAATTAAGTTGTATTAGAAACCTTCAATGTAACTTCTGACATTCCTAATGTCTAGATAATAACAATACCCCTCGGTGGACGGCATTCAATTTGCTCAGTTAGATCGCTCTTGGTGCATTAGTATCGGGGCTTGTGAGTATTTTGAGCTTTTCATTGTAGGACTGTGTATTGTTTTACTTCAGTTACTCTGAAGGATTTATAATTGGATCTTATATCAAGTAAATGTTTTAAGGTTATATAACTAGTAATACAAATTCAATTATTTACCCGAGGTCCTAAATATCACTCCTCTTTCTGCACTCTTTTACTCTCTTAATCACTAAATAGATCTCTTGTTATGTCTCAACATTAGCTAATTTCTTCTATAGTATTCAGCCTGCTTCGATATTTATTAGCCAACACCATGTTGGCATGTATATTGTTCTTAATAGAAAGCTTTGCTTTTTCTTGTTTATATTCACGGTTGCATTACCCTTTTGTCCAGTTCTATGTATTAGCTATTAGTCATTCTTGTATGAATGTCATGTATATCTTATTTTTGGTTTAATTATTTTCCTTATATCCTTGTGTTTTTATGAAGAATGAATGTCTCTTTTGTGTGTAAAGATTTATAATAAATGAATTATGTTGAAATTGTTTGAATGAAATATATTAATATCAAAATTTGTAAAAGATATATTTTTTAACGACTGTTACTGCATTTCATTTTCATTTTTATATCATTAGAGAATTTTATTTTTTGTTGAAAATTGTACTGATTATTTTATTTAATATCTATAACTGCATTTAATTTTCATTTTAATATGTTTAGAGAATTGAAAACTTATTTTTTATAGATTTACTCCAAAACTTCGGAAAATTGTCAAGTTAAGAATGTATTTTTAAAAATTGTAAAATTGTTATTATTGTTATTTGAATCGTTTCTAAATTAAAAAAAAAAATTAGACTAAATTTTATTGTTTTTAAATAATGAATTAAATTATTTTTTTTAATAGAGGTGTAATAAATTGTAATTTTAAAATTAGAATCTTTTTGGACTATTCAAATTTCTTTGAATTCCTTATTTCCATTGTTTTTTATTGTTAATTTTTATTTAAATTATTTTATTTCAGTTAAGTTCACATAAACATATTCTTTTGAGGTTGAATGATTTAAAAAAATATAAATTTTAGAATATACTTTTAAAAGTTTAAAATTGTTATTATTTTTATTTGAATTGTTTAAAAATTAAAAAAAAATATTTCTTTCGACTAAATAAATAAAGACATGAAGAGTGGAATACAAAATAAAAATCTGTTTATAGAGGTACAAACACAAAAAAAGAGGTTGAATTGTGTTTAACTAAGTTGGATTCTTTTTGCTAATTTATTTAAAATTGGTTCGGGTTTGGTGACTTACTTAAAATAAAAGTAGTGGCAATCAAGTTAAGTGATCAGAGGTAAAAGTAAAACAAGAATTGCAAAATTAATGTGATACAAGAACTTATCTTAGTTCACCATCAACTTGGTAGCTACATCATGTCCCTTCACTCACAAGAATTTAATCCACTAACTAAAACTTGAATTAAACGACACTTGACCCTACAAGTCAATCTTCTCAAAACAACATGACACCTACATGCTTTTTGAGGAACAAAAACACCTTCACTCTACAAGCCAATTCTTCTCAACACAACTTGAAAATCTACAGATTGCTTGAGGAACACAAAAACCACTAGCATTGGGAACGAAACTACGATTGAGTTTAGCTTACCACCCACAAACGGACGGACAGACTGAAAGGACGAATCAGTCCCTGGAAGATCTGTTGAGAGCATTTGTATTAGATGATAGGGGAAGTTGGGATGATGTACTTCCATTGATTGAGTTCACCTACAACAATAGTTTCCACGCAAGTATCGGAATGGCACCATATGAGGCTTTATATGGGCGCAAGTGTCAAATGCCCTTGTGTTGGTATAAGGACGGTGAAAGTATGATTGTCGGACCGGAGATGGTGCAACAGACTACAGCTAAGGTAAAGAAGATCAAGGAGAAGATGAAGACTTCACAAGATCGTCAGAAGAGTTACGCGGACAAGCGTCGCAGACTTTTAGAATTCGAACAGGGTGACCATGTATTTCTGAGAGTCACACCTACTACTGGAGTAGGTAGAGCCTTGAAATCGAAGAAGTTGACTCCGAAATTCATTGGACCATATCAGATTTCGACACGAATTGGGCCTGTTGCGTATCGGATTACATTGCCTTCGATTCTGTCCAATATTCATGATGTGTTTCATGTGTCACAGTTGAGGAAATATCTTGCAGATCCATCTCATGTGATCGAACCAGACACAATCCAACTGAAGGATAACTTGTCATTCGAAGTACCACCCGTGAGAATTGATGACAGGAAGATTAAGCGATTGAGGACCAAGGATGTTTCATTGGTCAAGGTGATTTGGAACCCAATTACTGGAGATGCGACTTGGGAACTGGAGAGCAAGATGAGAGAACAACACCCAAAGTTATTTATCGACGCATAGTTTCGAGGACGAAACTAATTTTAGGGGGGGAGTAATGTAAGACCCATAATTTTAAAGTACCATTTATGTATTTTTGGTGTATTTTGGATTTTGGCTCAGAGGCTTTTAAGCCAAAGTAATGATATTTTGGAGTTTTATAATCAAAAAGATATTTTGATGCCAATTAAAATTTCTCGTCGATAAATAAATTGAAATTAACTGCGGTGAATCCTTTACGTAGAATTTAATGCGTTACGGGTGAAATGGTAATTTTAATGAATATGAAGATATTTGTTAAGTTACAATTAAGATATATATATATATATACATATATGTATATATGTTTGTTTGGAGTAGAAACCCAAGGCTTGGTGGGTGATAGGATAAGGATTTCTTAACTTCACTCTCCCTCGTTGATTCGAAAACGAAGAAAAACGGCGTTAGGGATTCTAAAACCGTCAAACACAAACCTCCCTGTTTCATCTATATCTAAGCTTCATAGAAGGGAAAGTTTCTCACTACCACGCATCAGTGCTAGTGAACTAAATTTAGAAGCGACGTTGCGAGCGGAGATTTTATCGGAATTACTCGCGGCCGTGTTCGCACGTTAAAGCTGACGGTAAGGTAAGGGCTCCTTCCAAACTTTTAGTTTGCATTTAGGGACTTATCTGTGGTTGTGTGGAAAAGAATTTTGTTAGGGTTGGGGTATTAATTTGGGGGAAAATGAATCTAAGGCTTTATGGGTAAAATCTTAGAGTTAGGTTTTGGTTACGTCAATGAATGTTTCGTGGGAAAATGAATTTAAACTCATTTATGTATGATTTTGAGTAAATGAAACTTGTTGTGTTTGAGTGGTGGATTGTGTTGATTTGTGTTCGTCGTATTTGACGTGTTCTTAATTAATACTGATGAAATTTGATATGTGTATGGTTGGATTTTGTGGAGAAATGAATTGATGTGTTTTGGTATGAGTTGTGGATTGGATCTGATAATAGGTTTGAGTTGTTTTGTGTGGAATTTGAAAACCATTAGAGTTAAACGAGTATTAAGAATGAGGAATCTCTTAATGTCTACGTTTACTTAATGTTGGCGTGAAAACCATTAGAGTTAAACGAGTATTAAAAATGGGGAATCTTTTAATATCTCGGTTTACTTAATGTTGTTTTGGAAAATCGTTTAAGTTAAATGAGTATTAAGAATGGGGAATCTCTTAATGTCTACGTTTACTTAATGTTGGC
Organism: Cicer arietinum; assembly: GCF_000331145.2. NCBI lineage: Eukaryota > Viridiplantae > Streptophyta > Magnoliopsida > Fabales > Fabaceae > Cicer > Cicer arietinum. Next base: position 18,897,814 of record NC_021161.2, on the reverse strand, counting down.
GTGAAAACCATTAGAGTTAAACGAGTATTAAAAATGGGGAATCTTTTAATATCTCGGTTTACTTAATGCGTGTTTGAGAAAATCGTTTAAGTTAAACAAGTATTAAGAATGGGGAATCTCTTAATGTCTACGTTTACTTAATGTTGGCGTGAAAACCATTAGAGTTAAACGAGTATAAATCGTGCAGACCCGTGATAGGTGGCACCTCGATAAACGATACGAGCCCGTGATAGGCAGTACGTTTATGGTTTTCGCTTTTTTGTAAATTGTGCAGACCCGTGATAGGTGGCACCTTGGTAAATAGTATTTTGGCCTGTGTTAGGCGGTACGTTTACAATTTACGTTCTTTTTAGTAAACCCTGCAGACCCGTGATAGGTGGCACCTCGGTAAACGATACGGGCCCGTGATAGGCATTACGTTTATGGTTTACGCTTTTTAGTAAATCGTGCAGACCCGTGATAGGTGGCACCTCGGTAATTGGTACTTTGGCCTGTGATAGGCGGTACAATTATGATTTACGGCCCTTCGAGGAGGGTTTTGGTTTGGAATTCCGAGTCCATGCATTTTGGCATATACGCATTGCATTAGGGTGTTTGGCACACGAGTCGTGTTTGAATCAAGTTTATGATTGAGTGGTTTGAATTGGAATTGTCGTGGTAATTGTGTTGGAATTGCTAAGTGTTATGTATTGATTATCGTGTGTAAGTGCGATGGATTGTAAAACTATTTCGTAACCCAATTCGTCGTGGTGATTGTGTGGAAATTGCTAAGTGTTAAGTTTTGGAGTTATGTATGAGTGTGAATGAATTAGTTTAAGTATTTTTGGAAGAATAAGCAGGGAAATCGATTTCCCAATCGATTTGATGAGTTGCAGGGACTTCACTATTTTGACAAAATCGATTTGCCAATCGATTTCGCAATATATTTTTCAAAACCCTTTTAAGAAATCGATTTCCCAATCGATTGAATTAAGCCCAGAGTTCAGTTTTTTCTAAAAACCTTCACCCAAATCGATTTCCCAATCGATTGGCACAGTGGAATTTCTTATTTTGAGTTAGATGATCGATTGTTCAATTGGTTCATCAATGGATTAGCCAATTGTTTATTGCCTGATTGATTTAAGACTTACTTTGCTTTCATTTTTATTTTGCAAGCATTATATGAACTTTAGCATATGGAAAACCCTTTTAAGGTGCATGCTAGGTTGAAAGGTTATCTTGTGCATTTGAAAATTTAAATGTTATGTGTTAACTGTTAATTTCGGTTGGTGACCCTTTACAACTATTGTGGAAATCTGGGCTTTGCCCTCAGATCAGAGCCAGGACGATCCTACCGGTTCGTACCCTACAGATGGGAATGTAGATGGAAATGCTTGACTGGAGCTATGTAGGAGGATCTCACGGGGCGCGTGGAGATCACTCAGGGTGTATAGTTTTTTGGTAGGATGATCAGATTAGGCTGATGTATAGGGACTAGACATCCTTCTTTTTGGGTTGCAGTGTTTTAATTTGGAAAACTGTACCTATACTAATTTTGTCTGTTTGACATATTATTTATGATGGGGTCTATGTACCATCTTTTGAAGTGTAAATACTTTGGATTCGTATTTTGAGAAACTTTTCCGCTGCTTGTAAATTATAATGACTCAATTATTTATCCAAAGGTATTTCCTTATTTGTTTTTCTCTATTTTATTTTAATCTCTTTTGAAAAAAAATACACCCTCGCTTTGAAAATCGGGGTGTTACACTGACCATCTGTTTGTGGGTGGTAGGTTGAACTCATCCTAAGGTTCGTACCTAAAGCACTTTGTAAACCTTGCCAAAACTTAGAGGTAAACCTAGGGTATCTGTCCGAGACTATACTTGATGGGATTCCATGCAACTTCACAATTTCCTTTATGTATATTTCAGTTAACCTTTCCATAGAATAAGTTATGTTTATCGGAATAAAGTGAGCAAATTTAGTTAATCTATCCACAATAACCCAAATACTATCGTACCTTTTTGGAGTTCGAGGTAAGCCTACAACAAAGTCCATAGAGATGCTATCCCATTTCCATTCGGGAATACTCAAAGGTTGCATCAAACCTGAAGGTTTTTGGTGTTCTACCTTAGATTTTTGACAGACCAAACAAGCATACACAAACTCAGTAACATCTTTTTTCATTTTAGGCCACCAAAATATCTTCTTGAGGTCCTTATACAACTTTGTGGCTCCAGGGTGAATACTTAGACAACTCCTATGTCCTTCCTCTAAGATCATCTTTCTTATCTCCTCTACATCGGGAACACAGATTCTCTCCTTAAATCTCAAAATTCCATCCACACCTATTTTAAAGTCAGGTTCTCTCCCTTGGTCAATCGACTGTAACTTATCTAAAAGGTGTAAATCCAATTTCTGGTTCTTTTGAATCTCTTCCAATAGTCCACTAGTTACCTTCAATATTCCCAATTTAATACTTTTTGGTGTCACTTCACAAACTAAACTAAGGTCTCTAAACTGTTCCAACAACTCACTATGCTTAACCATTAAGGCGGACACAATCAAAGTCTTCCTACTCAAGGCATCGACCACTACATTGGCCTTTCCAGGATGATAGTTAAGCTCAAAATCAAAATCTTTAAGAAATTCCATCCACCTACGTTGTCTCATGTTCAACTCCTTCTGATCAAAAAGATACTTAAGGCTCTTATGGTCACTGAAAACCTCAAATCTAGATCCATATAAATAATGTCTCCACATCTTAAGTACAAAGACAACTGCTGTTAGTTCTAGGTCATGGGTAGGGTAGTTCCTCTCATGAATCTTCAGTTGCCTAGAAGCATATGCTACTACCTTTCCAT
>NC_021161.2:18893324-18894924 GCF_000331145.2 Cicer arietinum | reverse complement strand
GTTCACTCAGGTCAGGTAATACTAAGATCGGTGCAGAGGTCAATCGTTTCTTAAGCTCTTGGAAACTATTCTCACAATGAGTATCCCACACGAACAATTCCCCTTTTCGGGTCAACTTAGTTAAAGGTAAGGCAAACTTGGAGAATCCTTCTATGAACCTACGATAATAACCTGCCAATCCTAGGAAACTTCTAATCTCAGTTACTGACTTAGGTGTTTTCCGTTCTAATACACTCTCCACCTTGGCAGGATCAACAGCTATTCTACCTCTTGAGATTACATGTCCTAGGAAACTTACTTTTTCTAACCAAAATTCACACTTAGACAACTTGGCAAATAATTGTTTCTCCTTAAGGGTTTGCAAAACTATCCTTAAATGTTCGCCATGCTCTTCCTTAGTCTTAGAGAATACTAAGATGTCATCTATAAACACAACCACAACTGAGTCTAGGTAAGGATGGAAGATCCAGTTCATGTAATCCATAAACAATGCCGGTTCATTAGTCACACCAAAAGGAATAACCAAATACTCATAATGGCCATAACGGGTTCTAAAGGCGGTTTTAGGGATATCAGAAGACTTCACTCGGATCTGATGATAACTTGATCTCAAGTCGATCTTACTAAACATACAAGATCCTCTCAATTGGTCCATAAGGTCATCTATCCTGGGTAGCGGATACTTATTCTTGATTGCCACTTTATTAAGTTGGCGATAATCCACACACAACCTCATAGAGCCATCCTTCTTCTTAACCAACAATACAGGTGCACCCCATGGTGAAACACTAGGTCTTATAAATTGTTTATCTAAAAGCTCTTCTAATTGCTTCTTAAGCTCAAACAATTCTAAGGGAGACATTCTATACGATGCCATGGATATGGGTCCAGCACCTGGTACAAGGTCAATGCTAAATTCAATCTCACGCTCTGGTGGTAAACTAGTGATATCTTTAGGGAATACTTCAGGGAATTGACACACAATAGGAACATCTCGTATTACCACTTTTTCTTCAAATACAATGAGGCAAGGATCAGGTATAACTGGGCATCTTCCTTCAAGAGTGGCTTCACTTGGTTGGTGGATATATTGCTAGGCTTATCCCTCTCTTCTGACTCCATGAATTCAATGGTTTTACAAAAAAAAAAATCTACGCGGACATGGTTGGCAGATAGCCAATCCATACCAAGAATCACATCAACTAGACGAAAAGATAGACACACTAAGTAAACTCGAAAGTCCCTTCCACACGCATGGATGGAAATGTCAAGACAAACAATGGAGGTATCAATAGAATCACTAGTTGGGGTATTCACAATCAAATCATACTGTAAACGACATACAAGTAGTCCTAAACGTCTAACACAGTCAAGAGACACAAAGGAATGAGTGGCACCACAATCAAATAGTACAAATAAAGGAGTATCACTTATGAGACATGTACCTTTGATCAAGTTGTCTTTCTCAGATGCTCCTGCACCACTGAGGGCAAAGACTCTTCCATTGGATTTAGGTCAGCTGGCTTGGGAACTCTGGTTTCCAGGTTGTGGAGTCTTCCTTGGGTAGGGGCATGTGGTGCTAATGTGGCCTTGTTGTTGA